>NC_072734.1:111110888-111410888 GCF_026930045.1 Uloborus diversus | reverse complement strand
GTATACATGCTTTTAATTTCTCCGTAACACAAAATGAGAAACTTCAAAATAACTATCACACATCTGTATATGCTCAGTAATGTATATTGTAGTCTTGACTAAAAGGTCCTCGGAGACTCCAAGTTAAACTATACGGTAGGTGCTGGGACTACAAAAGAGATTAAGGAGAAGCATTTATAGCGGTCTACTTAATAAAAAATTATATCAGTTTCGTTTGAAGTTAACAAAGCATCCCTTCAGACTGTTGTTGTGAATAATTATAGGACAAATGCACCGGGAATTGGTAGTGAAAGAAAACAGCATTACTTTATAGAAATATCATTTTAAACCTGTAAGGCTACGCATTCCCTGATGTTGTACAACGGAGGCTAGACGCTGCTGCCTTACATGAGTCTCTTGCGTGACTAACTTGAGCTACTAACGTGAGTTGGAATATTACGCTTACTGCACAGAGCCATGTGTCTGCAACATACACTCTGACAAACATGTTTCTTGCCCTAAATGCTTTCTGTCTTTAAAACGGTTTACTCAAAACAAGATTCAAAGATCAACTAATTTTTCTTCATCCTATAGGCATTTTTGTCTTATTTCTGTTGAAGATTATGGCTTTGGTAAAAAAGTCACCAAAATGAGCTAAATCGGACGGTTCGTACTTCCAATAACTGAGTAGGATACTATATTCTCGTATGACTGCATTCGAAGTGCAATATTTTTGATCACTGAAATCGCAACGAACCTAGTATTTATTACGTAGGTGCGATACTTTAACAGCGGGTGCTAGACAGGAAATAACATTTAAACTTTTACTTTTTAAGATATATAATATTCTGCAGGAAATTTTTTAGATGGAGAAACTAAGTTTAAGGTTAAGATCTAAAACATACGTAGAGACAAGTTGAGGAAATAATTATATTTTTATCTATCATTTTTTTCTTATTAAATAGGTTTAGTTACGTTAAGAAACTTGTAAATATTCTTTTACCCTTTAAACTAAGGCAGCGATCTGAATAAGTGGTCTACAATGAGAATTTATTAAACTCAAAGAAAGGAATGCATTACTTTGAAAGATAAAACAAATATCAGAAAAACCACGCTACTTTACTTTGACTAGTGTAAATTAGCCCCACCATTTGATTTCATAACAGTTTCTGATGAGCAGAACTATCATCTATCAAGGAATTAGCTCTGCTCTAAAAGTTTGATCTTAAATTAACAACTTTGAGCTTCAGTTACATATATTTACCTTGGGGTATCGTTGAAGTACAAAACCTTTAAAAACACAAAATAATATTGTACAAAATATCAAGCTGTAATTAGGTTAATATGAAGAAAAAAAAACATGTTTGTGTATCCATTATTAATGTTTACTTACAGATTTTGTGACTTTTTTTTAAATGTTCAGTTTTGTTGTGTCATTTATTTCTGTTCATGCCAAGTGAAACAATAATGCCTTATACGAAACATAGCTCTTAATCTTTTATTTCCCGAGGGCACTTCAGGTCTAAAAGCAATCGCTCTTTACTTAACAAAGTTAAATCCTTGGAGAATGAAGATCTTTATCTCTATTGTTTTTGGGATTTTTCCACAAAATTTGTTATCTTAATGAAGAGAAATGTTTTATAAAGAAAATAAAAAGCAATTCAGAAGGATATGAATTGTTATTCAGAAATCCATATGTATATGGGATGCCGAGCTACTGTGTGTGGTAATAACTGAAAATTGCTGTGAATACAGCTTCATACAATTCACTTATAACACCACTCATTGATGACATAAAACTCAATGAATAGATAATAAACGTTTAATAAATACTAAACAACACATAACTAATATTTACAAAAATGATTACAATGTAGGAGTGCAGCTGTCTTAATATCACGTCATACATCTTTCGTCTCATCAAAGTGATTAACTAATCAAAAAAGTTTTACCGCCCTTGGCGCTGTTCGTTCTGTCGCTGGACTCTGCGTCATCATCTCTTGGCGAGTTTTACATACAAGAAAGCTAAAATGTAAGAATGGCTGAGCAAGTGTACCAGGATGTACCAGAGTCGGCACCACATATATATTATCATATAGTTTATTTATTTTTTTTAAGTATCACCGAGACGTGAATCTGCTTCAAGAGTCGTTGAATTGTTTTAATTAAAAGTAAGAAAAAACCCGGTAAAATTCTAATACCAAACTAGTAAGTTATTAGAAACTAAATTAAAATATCACAATAACATTGACATAAGATAGTGAAGAGAATGTAAACAATGAACGTTATACCGCAAGCATCAATAATGAACAAAAAAAGAACTTCCTTTTGAAAGAAGTACACCTGTGTCGTTGTATAGAGCAAATATTAAGAGCTTGTATTCAATTAAACTTGTATTGTATACTTGATCCTGCTTTTTTTATTTATTACTTTGCAACAAAAATAACCTTTCATGTCCGTCTCTCGCGTTTGTGGATTGGTGAAAAAATAAATCTTCACAGCGCTATCTCTTGTGTTGTGAAGATATGTCTTATTTCAAAATACCCTTTGCATCGCTTTGAATGATTTTAGCTAACAATTGGGAGGTGTGATTTACAAGTAGGAAATTACAACCATCAATTACACACTAAAAAGGCGGCACACCGATGGGTAGCGGAAATAAAAGGGCTATGCTGCCAAAATGCGTACTATTTTCTGGCAGTTTTTTCCCAAATGACAGCAGCAAAGTCAAAATAATACTTTCTAGACGGTCTCTGGTTGTGCAGTTGTTCATCTGATTCACTAAAACTTAATTGAAAGTGGTTCCACAACCTGGATGACAATTTCAATGCCACTTGTTGCTACTGAGCCACCGCCACTCAAGACTTACGAGGGCGGTAAAAGTGGTGGGCTAACAAATTTCGAGCGGTGAACCAGAAAGAGGCGTAAGAAAATTATGTATTTATGTCTTTTTAAATTATTTTTTTAGATAAAATGTATGCTAAAAAAACTTTATGAAATATAATGCTCATGGTTAGTTAAAAATAAAAAAAAGTTCATTCCAAAAGTGATTTTACTTATGGAGTCAAAGAAGCACCCGTTGCCACTGAGCTACAGCCTCTATGCAGTTAAACAAGTTTATCTAGGTTCATATCTAGTGTAAATTGGTCCTAATGTAGAATTTATACTAAATTAGTGAACCTTAAGGTATTGCTGTTTGGTAGTAAATAAAGGAGGATGGCTATTGGCATGGCCGTAGGTGGGAGAAAATGTTTGGGGGGACTCACCTTGGTGTTTGACGGGTCTCGTCAGAAGATAGGTGGTTTAAAACCAATTTTCATTTTATTTGCATTATTTTTACAGCAAAACCCCAAATAGTTCGGTGGACAGCGCCGTCCCCCGTTCCAAACTATCTACACAACCGCATATTGGTGAAAACATCATGTCTGCAATCAGAAATAAAACTTGCAAAATTGTATCTTTCCTTCCTACAAAATGACGCTTAATCAAATGAAAAGTCATTGAAATAAGGAATATGCGAATGGAACGAACATTTCATACTGCGAACTCAATTAATTGTCGCACATACATCATTAATATATACAATAAGAAAAATTGTTGTCACTGTCATTCGCAAAATTGAGTGCACTCAGAAAAATATTAATAGATTTGATTTATTATTGAACACTATAATGAATTTCCTAGGATTTTAAGTTGATTACCAACTAACACCTCAGTAAGTACCAGAATATAAAAATATGGCGCTCAGTAAAAAATTTTATTCCTACAATCAGTTATAAAATTCATGAAACTTTTTTTTTTCTTTCTTAATGACCATGTTTTTTCCAGATTTCAACTTTAGGTCATTAATAGTAAAAAATTATCCTCAAAAATGAGAAATAAAAAGGAGATTGCATTAGGTATGAAATATTACCAAATGCGTCCATTTAACAGAGCTTACAAGATTAACTTTTTGAAGTATTAATGGAAATGAGACTGCTAATTGTAAGTTCAGTGTTTTCTTCCGCAATTCGTTCTCATTAGGATCTCATTCATCATGCAGATTTTGACGGCTCGAGAGCAAGAATAATTTATTAAAATCCTGATTACATAGATGTTGAATAAAAAGGCCGAATATGAAATGTAGTAGCAAAGCTTATTATGTCAATTAGGTGACTACCGAAATGCGAAAGTGTTCATTACGTTTTCATAACTATAAAATAGAGTTATCGGGAAAAAAGTGAAAGAGTCGACGCAGCTCTCCGTTATGCATTTTGTTCAACGTACAATAGTGGATGCCTATCAATGAACCTTGTCACTAGAATGAATTCTCTGTAACTATCGTATTTCATTGGAAATGTTTATAGGTTAAGACTAATAACCGTTGAGGGGGGCAGGGTAACCTATCCTCGTAATGTCGTATTGCATAGCACATGGTTTCTCAAATGCTATTACAGAGCTATACTTACCTAAGCTGATATACATTTTGTAAATTTTCAGAAGAAAATTTTACAGTGACAGAAGTATTTTTTTAAAGATTCAACAATTGGATAAGCTAAGATAATAGTGATATTAGTCAAAAAAAAAAAAAAAAAAAAAAAATGAGATAACCATGGATTTTTTTCAAACTTCTCTTTTAAATCTCCAATTGCGCAAAATTATTATAAAATAATACATTAACCACCAAAAGGCCGTTGACATTGACTATAAAGTCGACTCTTTACATGTCTTGTCAAGCAGAGGTAAGGAAAATTCCTATGCAGGGATATTGTGCATTTATTTCTTCGCAGGTGTAAAGCGTAAAGATTATAATTGTTTATGGCCCGTTAACTACATCAAGGCGGTTCATTGCATTTCTTTTGTGAACACGCTTTTAGAGAGCATAAGACAAAAAAAGTGGAACTCACTCCTATTTAAAGCCTTGTGAAAAAAAGAAAAAAAAAACCCTGTGAAACATCGCATGTTGCATATTAGTCGCATCATACATCAGTAGTAAAGAAACTTCCCGTATTATTTATATTCATGACAAATGTACAGATATATTATTAACGGAGCCTTAACCATACTTTTGTTTCGGGAAGAATTTTACTAAACACATTTCTCATGAAATCATCTGATCAATAAAATTTGATTTCATTTGTATATTTTATTGGTTTTCGTAATAATAGGCCACAAATTTAATGAGGGGGTGCCGCTTTAATTACATTACCAGAAGCAAATGACGTGTGTATGCAGTCATATACGTGCATTCAAAGTTATACTTAAACTCATTTTTTTATAGTTATATGTACGTAGAGTTTGGCACTTTCTAATTTAAAAGAGTTCAAAATTCGAAGGAAAACGTTGTAGTGTTTTGTACGACAGGATGTTCGCAGTAAGTACAATAAAAATAAATGCTGTAAATAAAACACTAAGTTTGTACAATTCTTCAGTAACAAAAATTTCATTTTTCAAGTGAAATTAAAAATAATAAAAAGTAAAATAGAAAACATAATTTTTCCTACCAAAAAATTAATAATAATAGTAATAATAATGTGATGAAAATCTTTTTTTTTTTTTTTTTTTGGAGTAGTTTTGAAAAGTTTGGGTTTAAAGAGTATGTTTAAACCTTTAAAAGCCAACTCATTAAATACGGCTCTGATTATTAAGGTTAAAAGTGATATTAAGTGTACTTATTTTTATCGAATATTATGTTCCTCCAGCACTCGAAAAAAAAAATAATCAGATGGATTTCCATTTTTGAATTCGCAACTGGTGGTCTGTTTGTGGTTAAATATTTAGGAAGAACAAAAAAACTAAATCAATTATATTCTTACCGCATGTATTTACATTTATTTTAAAACTAGTGGTACTTAAAAATTAAAAGGTCATTCGGTTCGCCTGTATATTTACAAATAATGGATGATGAATTTCTCGTCAATCGGCTATGTTCATTCGCTCTCCCATTCCATGTCATGATAATTTCGTAATTTACTCGTCCATCTTATGATAATCTTGCTCTGGAAAGTGTTCTTAAAATTGAAATAGAAAAAGAACAAAATCGAATTTTCAAAAAATCGCTTGGAGGTGCACATTCCCATTCTACAAACTAACTTTGAGCCAAATTTCAAAATCTGCCGAACGGTCTAGGCGCTATGCGCGTCACAGAGATCCAGACATCCTACGGATATCCAGACAGAGAGAGTTTGAGCTTTATTATTAGTAAAGATTAATTCCCTAATGCAAATATTTTCTTTTTTTTTTTTTTTTTGAGTTTAGTGTGCTTGTAAATTATCAGCGGAAATAAAGAACACTCACATGAACAAAGTTTGACAAGAACTGCGTAACTCGAACGGTATATAACTGGATTGAAAATCAAATCGTGGATGGTCATCTCATTTTCCTCTACCAGTTTTTAATGCTGTTATTGCCGCGTTCCTTTGGGTTTTCACGAATCCAGTAGACAGAGTCGTCCAGTCAAAAATCTTAAAAGTAATTTAAGTTTTTCAAACTGATTTTCTGGCTCCCCAGGGACGAAAGCATTAAGATGTTTTCCTGCAATGGAATTAATTGCCTGTGAAAAAGTAAACGGAGTGGCTTTCTGCGGATGACGGATGCATAAAAAAACATCCAGAACGTATCTATAAAATTATATATATTTCTGTCTTTCTGGATACATATTGTGAAAACTTGATGCTTCGAGTGTCTTTGTGTGTTCTAATAAACACTTAATTTGTTCTTCAATGTCCGTCTTAACCACCTCTTAATAAAATTAAGTTTTAATGCAAAACAAATAAGTTCGATCCTTTTCCTCGTTAGCTGTTTATTTATGCTAGCATTTAGAATACAGCATTAGTATATATATTTATGTTTCCGGGAGATTCCCCCTCCCCATTGTTTGAAATATCGATAAACTTTGGGGATTTTTAAAAGTATTTTGGGGGGGAAATACCCCTATAAGTTTCCCAACTTGCTACAAACATTCATGCTCTTGAACGTTTCCCTGTTCAAGCTTTTTCAAAGAGTATTAATTGTTAATATACTGCTTCCCCCCAAGTAAAAGTAATGGCTATGAAACTGTCGAACACTGAAAAACAAATGGAGAGAGTCATTTCCAAAAAGTGAGGGGTGATGGAGGGAAACGGTGGTCATACTTGGATTCAGGGGGTCATTTTACATAAGAATCAGTATGAATTGTGTTAGAACACTTTTGAATTTTTTTTTTTTGCTGTACAGTACAATTACTAAACTGTTCTTCCTTATTATATTTATATTTGATTACAACAATTGGTTACTGTCATTTTCTTTCTTCATTATTTTTTAAAATATAGTTCTGCGTTGTTTGCATTTTTTCTACAAAATTGTGTAATATGGCAATGAAACAAGTATACTGTCGCGGCAAGTAAAAAAAAAAGTCGTATCTAAACTTTTTAACTAAATTGAATTATTGTCACCAGGTGGTTCTTTGTTATGTATTTTATATTTAAATAGAATATTCTAGGGTCAATTAAGAATATGAAATATTTTTTTTTTAAAATAAAAAGTGGCATATTAGTCAAATTGATGGTGGCGTAAAACTTTAAAAAGCAATTTCTCAGTTTGAGCTCGACGGTGGATACCACTTTTGTGTTTAGCACGACAGTATAATACTTTTGCTCTTTTCTTGAAATCGTTCCTTTATCAGTATTAATCCCATTAAAAAACATGAATAACATTAAAGTTCAAGTTAATTGAAATTTTCCTTTTCAATAAGCCAGATATTCTATTTCAGCAAACCATTTTGAAAAATGCGTGGCGAGGAAACCAGATAAAAACTGTTTAAGGAAATCTTTTTTTTTTCTCTTTTTCGAAATTAAAGACATTGCACACAAAATCAAAACGACACAAATCACATTATTCACAAGTTTTAATTAACTTAATAAGTTCATTTTATACAATGTGTAACACACTTCGAAACAATTCTTCTTGTTTATATAATCCATATGGCACAATCTTCAAAAGCGAGAGTCAGTTTGGTGTGGAACACCTACGCACAAAGCTGAATTCTACTAGCACATGCATACCATCTTGCCTCGTTGACTGTCCACATCCACAATGAAGTGCAACTGTTCATTCATACACTAAATAAGTATTTGTAAAGCAGATGACTGGATCTATAATACACAATTGTTTGATTCATATCAAAAATCATTAAGCTCATGATCATTACGACACTGGTTGGAACATGCATTGTGGTGACTGAACGTCGTGAATGGTGAATGTGGTGAGTTCTAGTGTTCTTTTTCTTGCATGGTGTGCTTTCTGCATAAAGTGAGGAAAACAATAATCGCGGTGTACATTGTTAGTGTGATTAACTAAAGCCCTGGGTCGTAGCTTAAGTAACGACGCGTCCGCCATCTTGGAGCTAAATGCCGCTTTCTCCCTGTGTCTGCTATAATGAAGTAGCGTATTTTGCTTCTTGATTGTGGATTATCTTGGAGTTAATAAAAAACCACAATCAAGAATCAAAACACGCTACCTCATTATTTCTAGCAGACATAGGAAAGAAGTGGTGATTGTGCATTTACATGGAGTTAATAAAAAAACACAATCAAGAAGCAAAACATGCTTCTTCCTTATAGCAGACATAGAAAGAAAGTGGTGATTGTGATTAAACCACAATCTGGGAAGCAAAACACGCTACATCATTTTTGCAGACATAGGAAGAAGTACTGATAGTGGATTAGCGTGGAGTTAATAAGAAAATACAATCAAGAAGCAAAACACGTTACTTCACTATAGCAGACACAGGAAGAAAACGGTATTTAGCCCCAAGATGGCGGACGTGTCACATCGTATTCTACGATTTAGGGCTTTATGACTAGCTAGATATAAACTGAGAGATGTATCTTCATTGCTTAATTTTTACCGCAGATTAATGGCGTTAATAATAAATTTTCAGGAATAATTATCGCAAGTTGTCAGCCGCACGAACCGCATAATCTGTTTAAAATTATCGTGAATAAAGTTAACTGAACATAATTTGTGAAGCATGGTTAGGGTTAGTAACTCTGTAACACTTAAACTATTCTGAATCTTTATATTGGATATTAAGCATCAGAATTTTTTTTAAATTAATTTCTTCTTTAAGTGAAATGTTTTTCTTTGAAATTAATTATCTGTAAGTGATGCATTGCTTTTAAATTGAACATTATTTTACGACACCAGATCACTTTCCTAGTTTTACACCACAGGATAAAGTTACTTTTAAGTCGAAAAAAAGTAACTGAATCGGTTTGATATATTGAAAGATTTCTCTTCATTTTTTGCTTCACCTTAACTTTTGGCTCAATTTGCTCACGCCTTACAATAGTAGGAAAAAAAAAAAAAAACACACACACAATTCAATAACTATCAAAACACCTGATTGTTTTCTTGTTTTCTTTCATGAACTGAAACACACTAATGTTTTCTAATAATTACATAATTTAAGTTTCTATTCTATGGGGAAAAAGTGTTATAACGATAAAAATAGATACTTTTTTTTTTAAATTTTACGCTGCCGATTTGTGATAAACAAATCAATAGAAATGATGAAAAGTCGAAGACAAACTAAGTTATGAGTTCAAATATGAATAAAACAGTTCAGAAGCCTGAATTCTACAATTTTGTTGAATATTTTCTGTATTAAACGTGCATTAAAGCAATTCAGTTTGAAAACTTTGTGTTGAACAATAAGGATAAATTTGTCATAGTATTATTTTACTTTTGACATTGCACAAATTCATTTCAATAATAAGTGTTTAAATGCTTTTTCTTCAGTTTCTTACAAAGTAATAAACAATTAAAAATAGATTGATTTATTTTGATTAAAATTATTAAGTAGAAACAAAGGACTTTGATGACTATGTTTTTTTCTTCCTTGAAAAAATTCCTTTAAAAAAACTTTTATCGTCATTTACGTTGATATAACCTTTTGATACTAAAGATAACTAAAATAAAACACACATAATATTTAAATAATGCAGCAGTTTCTGTAACATAATGCAAAACAAATGCAAAGCAGTAAAAATCTTAACAGTTTAGTAACAAGTTCTTCAGAGACATTTATCTATTTCCAAGCAAAAAAAAAAAAAAAAAAAAACAGGCTAAAATTTTTGGATTTCTTTTTTTACGATAGTTATAAATATTGTAAGAAAATTGTCAAGTGCACACTTTACTAGCTTTTTTTCAAGTTCCACATTTTGGGAGAACTTTGAAATTATGATAAATTTATAAGAAAAGATTGCCACGAATGTTTCTTTATAAAGTTACATTTGCACAGTTGGGAAACATTAATACAAATTACAACAGATAATTCGGATTGCATTTGGAAGACTAAAGTCTGAGACAGCTGTATAACACTGAACACATATGAATAACTATTTGGGATTGGAACTGCCATGTACAATAGGTTGAATGTTGCTAAAATATAGTTAAAATAAATACCATTGTCATTTTCCAGTTTTAAGTGAAGGTACATGCTATTTATGAGTTCACTAACTTAAAAAATAAGGAAAACATCTTCAATTTATAAAATTGTAATTAATTTGTCCTTCAAATAGTATGTTTACTTAAATATTATTCTTGTAGAAGGGGAAGAGTGGGTACAGTGAGACATCAAAACTCAATTTCGTTTTTTATAATTAAAAAACGCAGAAATTAAATTCTTCCAAATGGTACAATATTTGTCACTGTAATAGGTATTACAAAAGTGGGGCTAGAAAAGTCATTGAATCCACAATGACAAAAAAAATATGAGAACAAATGAGAAAAAAATGTAATACCGAAATGAAATTTTGTCTCACTGTTCTCTTAGTAAGAAGGAACAGTGAGACACTTTTTTTTCTTTTGAATTAACAAATTTGAGAGAATCTATGTTTAACGGGAAAGTATGAATCATTGATATTGTAGAATTTTGGTATGGTAAAATTCATGTCGTCTTGACACACAGTAGTGACATCTATCCCGTATTTGTCTGGAACTGAGATAGAAAGATTTAGATGATTCTGGATTAGCTAATTAACTTGAAGGGACATCTTGTGATACAGCATTAGATAAGGGTGGAAGGTTCTCACTGTAGTCTTCTTCTATTTCTACATTATTCAACAGCTTGTTTCCTGTTTGTTTCACAAAATCTCCAAAATAGCTTATCTGACTTCCCTTTCAGGGCATTTTAGAATTTTGATCTGTGGAAAAATACTACTGCATTTATCATATTGCAATGAAGCAGTAAAAATATAATACAAAAAGAATAAGCACGAAATGGAAATTTTTATATGATATATAGCTATAAAAGTCATAGTTCCATTCAAGAATACTTATTTTCTTGATGCAGGGCTTTTAAACTTATTTTATTGTTATTTGCATCAACAAGCTATTTGTAATTAAATTTAATGCAATGTATAATATCTTTACTTTTAATATAAAAGTGCCATGGGAGCAGTGAGCAACAAAATCATGGTGTCTCACTGTTCCTTCTTGGCAAACTATTAACTGAATGGCTGCCATTATCAGATTATCAGACACACAAAAAAAAAAAGCAACATGATTCTACTGCTAAAATGAGCGTTAGTTATTAGGCTAATGTAAGATTAATAACACCAGTCTGTAAAGTTTGTCTAACACTTTAGAAACAGTGCAACAAACAATGGAGATATTTTACTTCGATGGGTTTAAACTATGATGACATGGTTATTTTTCTTACATGATACTTGAAAGCTAATTTTTTCCAAACATATTGTTCACTGTTTGTCGACCTCACTTTTCAAAAGTTTTACCAGGATGGAAATATCCAAACAGAGAATAAAATGCTGTTGTCTCACTGTTTTTCCCTGTCTGACTTTACCCACTTCTCTGTCTCAAACATAATACATGATTTTTATAACACAGATTTCAATGTTCATCTCTTTTCTACGCTGAAAGAACATGAAATATCTGATAAACTAACATTTTGCTGAGAACCTATAGAACTAAAAAAAATTAATTACTATAACGCAGGCATATTCTAAAAATAGTAAGATAAAAGCTTACTTAAATTTGCTAACTGTGATGAAACGAAAGTACGGTTTTGTTAAAAACAAAGTTCGAAAAATAAATAAGTGCATGAATAAATCGTGAATTTTCTTCCATAGAAATAAATAAAGAAGAAATGTTAGGTTTTTCAATTTTAGAAAAAAATGAAAATATAATTACATTTTTAAATTTGTTTTTCAAAATTATATTTTTTGATTTCAATACTATTTTAGAACAATAAGTATGTTTAAGAAATTGAAATAGGAAAACAGTGATAATTTTCGTCACATACATGCATAGCTCACTCGGAAAAACACGTAGAAGAAGAAATGTTTAAAAAACGAACAAGTATGAAAATTAGTGAAAATAAGTATTGAACATACAAACGAGTTTAGAAGCTAAAACGTAAGCTTGATAAACGGCCATGATTTCTTGTATAAGTCTGTCACTTTCAGGGCGTATTAAGAGAAAATAAGCAATATCCTTCCTAACTCTGGTTGAAATATTTTAAACTTCAATAGAGTCAATTTAGCTTTTTTTTTCTTTTTGACACTAGGTACTTCTGCACATTTCCAACTTTTTCTTCCATTTACTCGTATATCCACCTTACAGTATTGCATTTCTTATTAAACTATTGTAACACAAGAAAATTGTTGATAAATCTGCATAATAAATGTTTTTGTAAAAGCGACTTGATAAGAAGTTCACTTAGAAAAATGACCAATCTATTAATGAAATATCGCTTAGAACTAAGAAAATTATTTTGTTTAGAATCAAAGTTGAAATATTTACTCTGTAATCATTCGTTTACATTTTTAAATCCCTTGATATGTTTTTTTTTTTTTTTTTTTTTCATTTTTTGTTCAAGCGAAAAGTTGTTTTTAAACTTTCCATTGCTGAAAAACTCCTAGAGGTCCTTGCATTAAACTTATCTTAAGAAAATCATAATTAGAAAAAAAAGTTGTGATTCATTTAATAACTCTGTGATATTAACTCTATAAAGGTGCATCTCATTGATGAAATTCAAAACGGCGAAATAACTAGCTGGTAGCATGGATGATTAATCAGACGCAAAAGAAAAAAAAAAGACTTTCAATTTCTATCATTTCAAGAATATTTTTAAAGGTGAGCTATAATGGACCGTTACTCCTTATACTTATGCCTATAGCATAGAAAATGTGCTGCTTAAATCCTAGCTGGCCGCTTGCCAATTTTGCATGCTGAACGTGGTCTGACAGTATGCTTTCAAATAAACATACCATCTAATACCAAATCCTTGTTTATAAGATTATAAGAAAAGGAAATAGTCTCAAATAAATAGATGTGAAATGAAATGAAATTAAACATGCCGTCCACGCTACAAATAAAATCAACTGAAATCAAAGCGAAAATTCCAGCAAAATCTTTAAACTTTCACAAATCCCAGACCAAATCGAACATTTAAACACAAGAAAGTAATGGGAAGAAGCCAGATTTTCATTCCATCACAATCTTGAGTTATTCTCAAGACAGGACAGTAATTAAGGTAATTAAGTCAATGAGAGCATCGGCAAGGAGGCACTAAGATTCGACTTTGGAAACTTCTCTTTGTTCAACTCTAATCAAAGAGTCTTCACAGAGAGCATTTGCAATCAATGAGCATTTGTGCGACAGAGCAGAACTCATTTGGCTTGATTCGCCTTTTCAATGTTTGCAAGAGCACATAGGTTACTTGAAATGAGAAGTGCTTGATAATTGCTGTCCAGAAAAATTTGCTTAATAACTGGAAATGTAATGGCTTTAAAATAGATTTCAATTCTGCATTTTTATGCAAAGCTTAAGTTGTTTCTACGCATTTTATCTCCGTCGAAATGGCAATTTACTATATTGTCTTTTAATTTCAAAATAATTTAATGTACATACATTATGCTGTATTGAATCGTGTAATATAACAACAGGTTATAACATGAACATTTTTCATAAAAATGGCATTTAACTATATTATCTTTTAATTTGAAAATAACTAAATGCATGCATTATAATGTAATGAATAGAGTAATGTAACGACATGTTATAATGTATACATTATCCATCAAAATGGCAATTAACTACTATATTGTCTTTTAATTTCAAAATAATAAAATGCATAGATTAAAACGTATTGAATATTGCAATGTAATTATCTGTCAAAATTGCAATTTACTATAGTTTTGTATTTCAGATTCAAAATAATTGATTGCATATATTGAACTATTGAATGTTTGCTTGATAACTCCAAATGGGATGACTTTGCAATAAATCTCAATGCAGCACTTTTTTGCGAAGCTTAATTTGTTTCAGTATAGTATTTTATTTGTTAATACATGATTGATCAAAATATATCTAGTTGTGAAGTCATTATTATTAAATGGAACCACATACTTTAAAATATTAGAAGTAATATTCATTTTTGTTAAATGAATTTATAAAAATGAAGGAATTTATTATAAAAACTTAGTGATTTTGTAATTGCAATTGATATATAAAACTAACAAAAAAAAAAATTAAATTAATTTGAATTTTGTCATCTTGAATTCAAATTATGTTTTTCGCAATCACGAGTGCGTGTCTATATGTAAGCGTGTGTGTGTAGGCATTTGTGTCTGTGTGCAGGCATGAGTGTGTGAGTAGTTGTGTGTATGTGTGTAGGTGTGTGTGGGGGGTATGTGTATGTGTGTGTAGGCATATGTGTTTCTGTCTGTGTGGAGGCATGAGTGTGTGGGTAGTTGTGTGTATGTGAGTGTGTAGGTGCGTGTGTGTTTGTGTGTGTACGTGTTTGTGTATGTGTGTAGGTGTATATATGTATATGTGTGTAGGTGCGTGTGTGTATACGTGTAAGTGTAGGATATTGACGAAACCTGGAGACGGCTTTCGCTAGAGGTGCAGCATCGTGAGGAGCCCGTCGACGGTGATGGTGCGGAGGGTGGCGGTGGGAAAAATCAAAGGAACGTCAAAAACAGTCAAATGAAAGCAATAAGCAATCGTGATTGCTCAAAAAAAAAAAAAAAACTACTTTAAAGATCCCAAGCATTAGTGAGAGTAAATTGTTTTTAATGTCTTCAGGAATAATGATACATTCTAAAATAATGAATAAGCTACGAATTAATATTATTATAATATGCTTTAATATGTAATTTTAATTCTTTAAATTAAATAGACAGTTATCTATGGAAAACGATCAATTTGACAATAATTTCTGCTTACGTTTTTTTTTTAGATTGGAATAAATTATTTACTCCTTGGCACTGTTTTACTTGTGGCACTTTTAAAAAACATCAGGTATCGCCAATTTTGGATTATTTTCTGACCATATTTTTTATTACCCTCATTAACATTTTGCTCGTTTGAAATGCTCTATATTAAACATTTTAATCCAGCATTTTTGAGGTAACGATTCAAATGCATTTACATAATCCAAATTAATTTTTGTTAAACGAAATAATTATACAGTAACTATGGCTAAGCGTACAATAATTTTGTCTGTAATATATAAGTTGCAGCTAAAGTAATTATTCAGTATTATAACGAATAAAGATTACGTTTTAGATTTTTGAAGGCTAACAAATTGTAAAAAACATCCATAAGGTAATTTTCCCCTCTTTTCACGACGTTTTTGAAAAATGAGTTACTACAAAAGGTAAGTCAAAATTCTTGAGCTTAAACAAAAAATCAGAAAAGGTACTTATTAAAACGAGTGATTCTCCATATATTTTAGTAAAATAAAAATTTTCGCATAAATCATAAGTATATATATATATATATATATATATATATATATATATTAACGTTCGCTGTTTGGAATTGTAAGATTTCGAATTTATTTCTGGGTTAAAATATTGTAAGTTTTTAAGTTGTACTAAATATTATTGCAACTTTCATTCAAAAAAGAATAATGTGAGGATTTATGTAAGGTGAAAACAATTTTCGTTTTCATGGCGACATTTTTTTTTTTTTTTTTTTTGACAAGCAAAGTACGTACAGCATTTTTTCTATATTATCAAAATAAATTAAATAAAAAATGAATTTTCAGAAAATGTTAAAACATAAGAAATGAACATTTTAAAAAAGAACATTTTTTTTCCTTTTTAAAGTTTTTTATATTTTGATAGAATTTTATAAACAGCAAGTAAACTAATCTTTGCATTGTTGTCGCTAATTTTACATTGACAAGATTCAAAACTGAATTAGTACGTAGTTTAGCATACCACTTTTATTTATGCAACATTAATATCTAAAAGTATCAATTAAAGAAAATTTGTAAATTTTCTTTGATTTTATACTGTAATTTTCTTTTGAACGGGGTTTTTAAACACTTATGTATTCTGCTTAAAATTGAAATAATTGTTAATACTTTCACACACGTTAGATATTTTTTTTTTCAGGTAGTTGCATGTTTGGAACATGGAATCTTTTCCAGAAGCAGAAAAAAAAATAATCGCATATTTTCGTGCCTATCACTTAATGCGCAAAGCTTTTACAAAGTCAGTTTTTTCTTAACAATATTTCGATTTTACATTTATTTCAACATAACCTTAAGTAGTTTTTTTTTTTTTTTTTTTCAAAAAGCAAATTAACAGTTAAAATATGCAACAATTTAGAATGATACTTCATCAGATTTCATAATTCCAAGTTTTTTCTACACACAGGATATTAAATAATGTGTCAATTGCACTAAAGAGCTATTTTTTTATGTATTTTTTTTAAGACACACCTTAGATGTTGATGCATTTTAACACTCAAATTAACATTAATAATTTCTTATACTGCCGTGGATAGGTAAATGGCAGTATCTGCAGAGATGAGTTTTCGTGATATAAATGTATGCTGGATTCAATACTAACGTTAGTAAAATATTGCATTTAGATTTTTTTACGCGCTTTTTTCAATATCAAGCAAATAAGCAAGCTTGTACAATAAAGCTAACATACAATAGATATAAAAAATTGTGAAAAAAAATTAACAAACGAAAAATGTGTAGTTACTGCGCATTACCTGCCCACGGCAGTATAGAACTCGAAACAACTGATTTTTGTCTGCAAGCATACCATAAAATGATTGTGTATTTTATATATGTTTATGGGCCGTATTTTCTTTCAGTATCATATCTTCTTCAGAGTACATAAAAATATTTATGTATTTTAATGTCCAAATAGATTTTAATGATTTCTTACTCTTAAAAATATATTCTGAGAATGTTCCATCTCCCAAAACGGACCGTGTCCACAAGCAAAACATAATTTATAGTCTAACAATTAATTGTGAACTTGTACTAATTTTAATGAGCTGTCTTTTGTCTTTATAGATGCATTTTCATTTAAAACACATCTTAAGTTAAAACTAAAACTAGCATTGACATTTTTTTTAGAACTTGAAGCCCATTTTAAGAAAATATTCAGTTCATAAAACTAAATTTTCACTGAAAGATTTATGTTAAAAAATTGATGGTTTATGTGCTATTTTTTTCACCAAAATTTTATCTATCGAACACATGTTATAGAATTTCACATAGACACTACAGATACCTTACACTTAAAAGCAAATTTTGGAAATGTTCCTTATTTTCGGAAAACGAAACTTGTCTGCAAGCAGAACATAATTAATTCTTAAATAATTGTGTACTTAAACTAATTTTTATTAGCTGTCTTTTGTCTTTATGAATGCAATTTTATTTAAAACACACCTTATGTTAAACTAAAATTAGCACTGACATTTTCTTATAGAACTTAAAATCTATTTTTAAGAAAGTATTAAAGCACAAAAAACTAAGTCATGTCTGCAAGCATTATGTAAAAAAGGGCATGTTTATGTGCTATATTTTGAACCAATATTGCATTTTTAGAATACATGCTAATATAAGACCACATAGACATCACCGATGTTTTACACTTAAAAGCAAATTTTGAAATTATTTCAAAGCTCCGGAAAACGAAACTTGTCTGGAAGCAGAATATAAATCAATCGTGTATGAGTATGCATGTTTACGTGCCGTATTTTGTCATCACTCTCTCTCTCTTTCTGTATCTAGTTCTATTATTTCAGGCGGTTATCCAAACACCTTTGTGACTATCAAATTCTCTAATGGAACTATGGATTTAGTCTTCAGTAGAAATCCAAAAGCCGACAACAAAGCAAGCTGGTGCAGCAGACGTCTTCCTCCGATTTCCAGAGCGTGGGATCGTGCAGATCTCGAACCAGACGTCCCCGGATTTGTTGCCTAGTGACAGGGTTTTGTAAAGGCTGCTGCTGTTGCTGCTGCCACGTTGGACTGTTGGTGGCTGGAGGTCTGGCTGGAACGGAACGACTTCTTTTGCTTGCACCTGAATTGAGAAATATTCATTATGGCACATTATTTTTAAATGTAGTTTTTTTTTTTTTTTTTGAAGTTCTATTCAAGAAAAATACTTGTAAATAAAATATTTACAACATACTTAAATATCCTCATAAAGTAATTTGCCAGTAGCAGCAAAACATTTTGCATGTCGCTCATTTGGAAAAAGAGCGCCACAATACGAAAAAATGAAATTTTACAGGAGGATCGTTTGAAGTTGGACTTCTCAGGCAATTTGCATTACAAAAAGTAAGGTCGCTGTGCTTTCCAGTGGTTAACATTAGAACAAAAAATCTGTCATTATTTTCCAATGAAGAAAACGTCATTTGAAGGTCTTTAAGCGAAAAAAAAAAAGAATTAAAAATTTTGTATTGTGGCACTCTTTTTTTCCGAACGTGCGATATGTGGCAGTGAGAAGCAAAGAGATGATGTAAGTTAACTTTCTTAAAAGTGAGAAAAACAAATTTGAAGTTCAGAGCCTAGGTAGACTTTCATTGATTTTTTTAAAAAAAATCTATCTCTATAGCAGAACCTATCAGGAGTACTAGTACTGTCCCTTGCACCAACGCAGAGGAGAGGTTCTTCTACCATTTGCGCAGGTTATCTCCAAATGTTTAATTTTGGCTGCTACATCCCTTTTCTTCTCACTGCCCCATAAACCATATTTATTAGTTTAATTTAGAAGTATCTTTCTGTAAACTGAACGAAAAAGTGTGTTTACAAAACGCTTTTAGATTTACCTTTTCGCATTTTTTTGCTCTTTTCCTTTGATTTACACATACGTTTCATCTTAAACCATATTATCTTCAACTCAATTGCTGTTATACAAGTCTTCACGTGTGATACAAATAAATACATTTGGGAGTCCTACAATACGTTTTATTTAGATTTTCAATAACTTTCATATTTGAGGCAGTGAGAAGCAAAGGGATGTAAATGACAAGTTTTGAGTAAAATGCGTATAAAGATAACTTCTTAGGTAGGCTTTCATTGATTTTTTTTCCTAAATCGTGCTGTGCAGTAGCACCCCTACCAGGGCCACTAGTACTATCTCTTGTCCCAAGACAGAGGAGAGGTTCACCTACCATTTGTACTAGTTGTCTCAAAATTTTTAATTTTGCCACTTACATCCCTTTGTTTCTAACTGCTTCATTTGGTACTAGTAAAAGGACTTAGATGCGGCAACTATTCTCTGACATTCTCAAAACGAAACTTTGGGAACTCTAAGTAAGAAAATAAATTAAACTAAAAGAATGTTCTGGGGAAATAATGTTTATTTTTGCATATTAAAATAATCGCTTAGGCTCTCAAGGATATCAGTCTGTTTTATGCTATTTTTTTATACGCGAAGAACATTTTGAGGTCTTACTTCTTAAACGTTATATCATGTTGTTTTTATAATATATTGTCGAAAATTGGATATAACACCTGAGATGACAACGGATTAATGGCATCCAGTTAGTTGATATCATTTTTGTGCCTTCCAAATTTAGCAACAATAAACGTTGTCTCAACTACCGTTTTATATGTAAAATTAAGTAAATTTTGACATTTGTGGAGAGCTTCAGATTAAAATGCAA
The DNA here is from genome assembly GCF_026930045.1 of Uloborus diversus. Lineage (NCBI taxonomy): Eukaryota > Metazoa > Arthropoda > Arachnida > Araneae > Uloboridae > Uloborus > Uloborus diversus. Next base: position 111,390,992 of record NC_072734.1, on the reverse strand, counting down.
TTTTGAATAAACTGAAAAAAACGAGCTGATGTGTGCATCACATGACTTCCTTTTACTCCAATTTAATGTCATTTTCTCATTATTGGCAGTTTTAATTTCAATATGATTCAATAGTTTACTCCCTAAATATCACCAACAATGGCCAAATTGAAACCAGATTTAAAAAAAAAAAATCGCCAAATTTGTCGCCAATTTGGCGACAAAACTTGGCGACCAAAAGACTGGCGATATATCGCCAAGTGTCCGCCAAATTATAACACCACTTGAGTTTACATCGAAATTAACAATAATTTCTCCCCAAAAAGGGGCAAAAGACCCCCTTTGGAGGATACGAATGCAACCAAAAAGGAAGGTGCACTAGACCCCACTAGGAGTCTACGTACCAAATTTCAACTTTCTAGCACATTCCATTCTTGAGTTATGCGACATACATACACACATACGCACATACGTACGTATATACAGACGTCACGAGAAAACTCGTTGTAATTAACTCAGGGATCGTCAAAATGGATATTTCGGGTGTCTGTACGTTCCTGGGCTCATATCCATGTGTGGTCTGGTTGAAAAAAAAACTCAACAATCATTTAGGGGTGAACAAAATAGAAATTAAGGCCGATTTTTGGGTGACATTTTTTTCGCGAATACAATAATTTCGTTTTTGTAAAAGGAAGTAAAAAGGGAAGACGTAAAATATGTTTAGAATTGAAGCTGGGGTGCAGTGCGGAGGTCTTGGAGTTAAAAACCAAATTATAAGTACCAGTATATAGTACATACGATTTAGATATTGTTAGGATTTTTTCAAGGCAAGAAACTACTTCTTGATATTTTTTAGAGGAGAGATATTCACTTCGAAAGAGTGAAATATATTAAAACAGTAAATACCATAATATCGATCAATTCAATAAAAAATTAACTTTTTTAGGTCGAAATAGAAGATGACAGAGAGAGAAAAGATGCTTATACTATTTTAATTTTAAAAATTTAATAGAAGTCGACATTTTGTAATTAAAAATAATAAAGCATTTAAATTTAATACTGCGGACTCTCGTTTTAAGCGGGATTACGTTCCACGAAAATGCCAAGCGGAAACTGAGACCTAATATTAGTGTTAAAATAGGGGTTAGGTTCCGTAGATAAAAAAAAAAAAAAACTTCATTTAGTGATGACTAATTATATAAAAACTTTAATGTGTACTTATATCGATTTCTATGCACAATATGTGTAAAGAAAACATAAATTAATTTCGTGTTCTGTTTATAAAAAGGAGCTAGCTATGATAGTCTTTGGCAGTCATTAAGTATTTTTCCTTGTAGTTCTTTGCAGAACATTAACACATCCATAATCACTTGCGTCATTTCCATGATAGAATCTTTCTTCACTAACAAATCAGAAAGATCAAGTCGTTTGTCTAAAAATGGCTCAAATTTTTCAATATGAAAGTTTTTGGTTATGTGTCACTGATGTCGGTATCCTCGTTGGTTTTTTCATCCTTTGTCACTTTTAAAAGCTCTTTTTCCAGTGAGTTCTGAACTGTGTGAGTTCAATAACTTTACTTCTGGAAAGAGTTCTGGAACCTGTCGCAATAAATGTCTCCAATGCTCCAGGATCAGTTATTAGCAGACCAAAATGCAGTTTATTACGTAATCTGCAATCTTTAGTAGTTAGAATTTTGAAAGAGGGGAAAATGTTATCTGTTTGCAGAGCCACATCCGCGTAAAACCGAATCTCATCCGCGTAAAATAAAATAAAAATGTCAAACCTTAAACCGCGTATAATCGAAACCGCGTAAAATAAACCCGAGTAAAACGAGGGTCTACTGTGTTTTAAAAATTCCATCAGCTTTGGTTTTTTGTTTTTTTTTAGCAATCACGATTGCTTATTGTTCTCATTTGACCGTTTTTGGTGTCCGTGCCTTTTTCAACTTGGACCAGAAGCCTTTGCAGCACCACCGTCCTGCGTCCTCTGATGGCGGCGCGGCGCGGCTGTTCCGGTTTTGAGCTATCCGCTTCTCCTGGTCGGAGGCGTCCATGTCCTACATACACGCACGTTCACACACACACATACACGACTTCATACACTCACACACACACCTACGTGCATACACACAGGTCTACGCACAAACACAACTATGCACAAGTAACCGCCCAGGAGGAGAGGCAGACTTGGGGGGGACAGGAGCCGTTTCTAGAAACAATAACTCCAATGAGTAGGGTCCTGTCTCAGTTCGTGATTGCGGAAAACATAATTTGAATTCAAAATTTCAGAATTCAAATTAATTTTCTTTTTTTTTCTAATTTCTTACAATTTAAATTTTTAATGTTCCTGCTTTTTACTGTTTTAATCAAGTATTTTTTTGTAATGTCTAATAGTTTTTTTTTTTCATTTTTGACTAACTCAAAATGTATTGTTTTTTATTTATAGCTATAATATTCATGAAAATTACCTTGAATTTTCTTTCTCGTCCCTTTTCTACCCCTCGACTCCTTTTTTGTACCAACTTCACTTCCAGATTCCTGACTGGACGAAGACAAGGGGGTACCTTCACTGTCCCTTGGCATGCTCTCGTATCCACTACTAGTGCCAGAGAACTGTGGCGTCTTGGACAACTTCCCCAGGAGTTCTTTGGTCTCTTTTAAGTCGGAGGTGCTGAGGGCACTGCTGTCACTACCGTGCCCGCTGCTTGACTGCCGGGCTTGCCACTTAGACTCCTTAGACTTGAAAATGGTGGGCGTGATGACCGTTGTTGTTGCTGGCGTTGACAGGTATGAATAGGATTCTGCACCGATAACCACATCCGCACAGGGTGGTGATGAGGTTGTACTACCGAAAAAATGTAAAACACAATACTTAGATAAGAAAATAATATTAAAAAAATAATAATAGCATTCGGGGAGTCTGACTAGTAAATCAACAACTAAACACATTATTTTTCAGAAATTAAAATGTAAAATTTTTGAAAAGTCATGAAAAGTATTTTATTAATTAGAGTAATATTGATAATAATAATATTTTTTTTTTAAGTATGAGAACTTTTGTGGTTTTATTTCAGGGGTGTTGATGTTCAAATAAAAATGAATATTGCAGATTAGTAAACAGTGGGGAAAATTCTAGTCGTTTATGTTATGGAGTTGTATAAAAGAATGCAGGGGTGCCCCGAACTTAAGTTTTTGGAAGAGCGGAATATCTCAATTTGCCGAATGGAACTCCAAGTTTCGCCGAATGATGATAATTTTGGTGAATAGAACTCCAAAGTTTGCCGAATGAAAACTCCAAGTTTCGCCGAATGACGATAATTTTGATGAATAGAACTCCAAAGTTTGCCGAATGGAACTTCAAGTTTCGCCAAATGATGATAATTTTGATGAATGCTCAAAGTTTGCCGCATGATTGCACTCTTGCCGAATAATCAGACAAAATGTGCCGAATATGGATATTTTTGGAAGGTCACAGTGACCTCCCGTGACCTCCCATCAGGACGCCCCTAGAACAACGTTTCTGAAGACAGTCTATCTATGAAAAACATTTTTTAAAAGACTTTATTTACTTTAGTATGTTCTCTAACTAATTGGACTTCCCTACACTTTTAAAAACAAACTTCAATGTTTCATCAAGAAATAACTTAAATCCAGCTACTTTTAGCTCCCTCCATCGTATTGGTCATAAGTATCAATAATGTAATGGTGCTTTTGGTAGTCAGGAGTTCGTAAAAGCATCATGTTAAACTTATCACCAAAAAGATGGTTCCACCTAAAATTTTCTAAATTTCACAAATTTCTTGGTGAAATATTGAACTTTACTTTTAGCAGTGTACTTGAAAAATATGGAGATAATTTCTTCATCAGATACTTCAATGGTAGTCAAAGCTTATTAAGTTACACAAAATTATACAATAAGCATCATTAAGAAACATAATAGAAGATTTCGGCCAGAGTTAGAAGTGAGTAGGTGAATCTTAGAAACCATTACAATTTTTTATGCTCTTCGAAAATTTGTTTTCATCTGTAATTTTTCTTTTTGTTTTGCTTTGACGTTTTTTTTTTAAACTTAATGTTTAGTATTATTTGTAACTTTGACATATAACGGTCATCACATAAATAGGCTACTCAAACATCAACCTTTTTTATACAGCGAATTTACAGGTAAGTACTGAGGAAAATATTTATGAAAAATGACTATGCAATAAACACCTGGAAAGAGTGCAAAGCGATTGTGTGATTTATTAATCTCTTGATTACTTTCTCTTTTAGGGGTATACCTTTTGTGAATACTGAAAGATTGGTTTACATAGTTTAAGGAGCTTAAAAATTACGTTAAAAAATAAGGTATAAAATAAAGCTGCGTTTATTTGAGGTTGAGAGGGGAGGGAAAGAGACGTAACGTTAGAGAAAGTATTATTTAATTAAAATGATAAGTCCTAAAAATAATTTTAATTTAAAAGATAAGTAGACACTTTCTCTTAGGTACGAATTTTTCTTGAAGTAAAACCACTTTGTGACAAAATGCATAACAATTTTAATTTTAAACTTTTCAGTTTTAGTATGCAGGAAAAACATTATTTCTTTGAACGAAGATGGAATTTGCTACAATAATATAGCTGTTGTGTTTGGGGGGGGGGGAAACTTCTTGAAATAAAGATTATTAAAAAATTTTAGGTTCATCATTGTTTTCCTGTGTTTATTTGATCATCTGGTTATCTCCTTTCTTTCTTTGCTATATATACTAATAATCAGGAAATAAATTCTAAAATTGCACATTCAATTCAAAAGCACAAAGTAAAAATTGGCAAATGAGCTTCCAATGGACACTAATTTTCAACATATATTTAAATAAACTATTGTTATTGGTTTGAATGTGCGTTTAAAAGAATTATTTCACTTATTACATCCGAAAAGCAATATACGTATGTAAAATTTAAAATGAAGAGCAATATGCATATCTAAAATTTAAAATGAACAGCAATATGCAAGTGTAAAATTTTAAATGAAGAGCAATATGCATACGTAAAATTTAAATTGAAGAGCAATATGCATATCTAAAATTTAAAATGAACAGCAATATGCAAATGTAAAATTTTAAATGAAGAGCAATATGCATATCTAAAATTTAAAATGAACAGCAATATGCAAATGTAAAATTTTAAATGAAGAGCAATATGCATATGTAAAATTTAAAATGAAGAGCAATATGCATATATAAAATTTAAAATGAACGGCAATATGAAAATGTAAAATTTTAAATGAAGAGCAATATGCATATGTAAAATTTAAAATGAAGAGCAATTTTATGTATTAAAAAAATACTCCATCAAATAACTGCAAAAAGGATATGTTCTGTTGAAAATGCTTCTAAACGAGCAATAATATTTTTAATATGATATCGTATTTATTTCACAAATAAATAAATAAGTAAATAAATAAAGAATAATAAAAAGAAAAACGATAGCTATACTAAAAATACTATATATTTTTTGCAAATATGTATTGTAGAAAGCAGGGCAACCATAAAAAATAACCCCACTTTAGAACAATTATTAAAGCATGGTCCACCCAGACTTTCTTTGAAGTGAAATTATTTTTTTTTAAATTTTTAAACCGGTAACAAAATCTTTTTTGCTCACTATATTACAGTGAACTTTTATTTACAAATATACTTTTCTTCGATTACATAAACCAGTATAAAAATAAGGAATATAAATCAGAAAATAAGGTACCTGTTAAAAGGACTAGCTGGAGTAGAAGTACTTCTAATGAGAATATGGGATTTGGAAGATGAAGCTTCTGAAGAGGATATCGTTATTACAGGACTTCCATTTTCAGAAACTTCTGAAATGCTGTTGTTGGCTGCATAGCTGCACTGTACATGTTGCTGTTGCTTACTTTGTTTTCGATTCCCTCCTAGAATCCCTCGCGGTGGCAGTTTTGGACTCCCTTTCTTCCTTTGGTGTTGTTTCAGCATAATGTATTCGTGGCGTATTTCTGTGGCATCGGTGGATTTACTGATGTGATTTGTGTGCTCAGAAACAAGTTTTGATTTCGCTGCTCTTTGAGCAAAATACTTTGTGGTGTGAAATGGAACAGGGCTTGATGAAGGTCCTTCGCTGTAAACTCTACACCTTTGTTCCTGAATAATTTCTGTGAGTGAATGATGGATTTTCTCAGTAGAAACTGCTGGCGCTACTTTGGCTGATTGATTTGAGTCCCTTACGGAACTTGGTGAACACTTCTCGAAAATTGGTAAGTTTTCATTGGAACTATGAGATTTGTTAACATTTGCAGCACTTTCTAATTGTTCTTTTGGACGCTCTTTGCTAGGAGTACCACTGCGAGGAGAACTCCATCGATGCTTTGATTCTAAGACAGAGTAATCTTTAGAGTCTTTAATACTACTTTGCGTTAATTTCAAGGCATCTAATTCTTCTACTGGTATCTGCGTATAGTTATTTTGAGGCTTGATATTTGGAGGCACAACTTGGGTTGGCTTTCCAAACTGAGGGAAACAGTCTGGAAAAAGAGGAACTTTTTGTATTTTGTTATAAAATGCTTCTAAACGTAGTCCATTCATAGGTTTAACATTGAACTGGAATTCGAAATTTTCAACGTCCAATTCTGCAGGCTCACTGCGAATGCTATTGACATCATTTTCTCTAAGTTCTTCTAAGCTCGAATCAGCACTGTGGTGCAATTTACTAACAAATGGAAAACGGTTTTCTGAATTACAAAAACTGCTTAAAGTTTGTGGAAATATTGGAGTTTTCCACCTTTCTTGGTTATTGGAAGAGTTTTCAATCATTTTTCTAAGATTTGCTAATTTTTCTAATTTAGAGGCCAAGAGATTATTCTTAGAACGCGAATCCTCATTAGAATTTACATTTCTACTGTGAAGTGTCCTAGAACCATGATGAGGTAAAGAGCCCCCACGTAACAATCGCCACGTTAAATCAGGATCCATCTCCCGGTTATCAGGTGTCCAACCTTCTGGTACACTAAGTGTTTCAAAATCAACACTAACTGCTCGGGAATCCGTAAAAGATGAAGCTAAATTTAAATCTTCTGCACTTAAAACATGAAGTGGATGTTCACCTTCATAGCTGTCAGTATCACTTAAATGGTGGTTGTCCAGCATTTCCCGCGGCCATCCACAGCTTGAAAATATATCCTCTTCCGTTACTTGGATACTAGAGTCTGCCATCGTAACCAACTCATTTTGACCAAAACTATCCGATACCAACAAACAGCCATCCTCATCATCAAGATGCACGCTGGACTTAGAAAGACAACGGTTGAGGTCATAAAGAGAATTATGACCCTGATTTAAATCCTCACTATTGTTATCATTAAAATCTACAGAGCCACTTGATGACTGCGTGCTTCCATCAGAATGGCCAAGTAGCTCACTTAAATTGCCATTTATTGAGTTATCGAGATCTGATACTATGTACTGAAAACTAACTTTAGATTTTGCACTTTCACCTTCTTTGTTTTCTTTAACTGGTTTCAGATTCTTCTGCACGGGGTCTTCTTTCGAACGTTGGCCATCTTTTGATGGATGTGGCATTGGTTTGGCATAATGATGTTTATCGGATTCATATGAACCAGAATGATCCATAGTTTTAAGTTTTGCTTCTTTTCTCGATTTATCTGTTCCACTAAACGTTGGACTAGCATGCTTATCTGATTTCTCTGAGGTAACATGAGAATGTTTCGAGATAACATTCGTTTTCTTCTCATCAGAACCAGGTGGAAAATCTATCCAAACTTCTTTCCTACCCGGAGTTTCAGATTCCTTTAGAACTCGGGAGTGATCTTCAACCCATTTTCGAATCATTGTTTCTTTCTGAACATCCATGTACCCATACATCCCTGGACCGTCTACCCACTTTTCCTTCTGCAATTGATGCAAAGTTCTAGAATCGAATTTCGGTTTAGTGAATCTTGGACCATCAATCCAAGTTTCGTCACTTGTTGGCTTAGGCTCTTTCATTAAAAGTTTCAAAGCATTCTCAGCTTGTTGCTGTTGGAACAAAAGCTGCTGTTGTGAAGCTTCTTGTTTATGACTTCGCTTTGACTTGCGTTGTGATTGAGGACTACTGGTAGCTGTATTCCCAGGAATAGGAGATCCTTTTTGATGACTTTCTGGGTTATTTTTTGATGTTCGACTGGGAGAAGATTTGTTAATAGAATCACTGGAGCCTTTACCTTTCCTGGAATCATTAGTGTAGTCCATCATTACATATTTCCCTAGTTTAGGTGACATCTTAGGAGAATCACTATCACTTAACTTCGGATGTTTCGGTGATGAATATGGCGATGAACTGATGATTTTCTTCTTTGGAGAAGAAATTGCATTTATGGGATTTGAAGTCCTAATCTGTTCATTTAAGGCACTTTTAGAAGAATGATCAATGTTTTTTTGTTCTTTTCCTGTCGGATGGGTATCAGACGCGGTACTAGATTTGTCTGGATGAAATCCACTTGCATGTGATTTAGAACTTTGTTTTTTGGTAGTTCCAGTCGAAGTTCCGGTTGACGCGTTTTGCGCATCTTTAGCTAGAGGAGAGATGGTTTGACTGGCTCGTCTATCACAGATGTTTCCTGGAAGTGGATTACCACGGCCAGCGCCCACAAAAATCACTGTATCGCATGACTGTTCGCTACTGGATGTATAGTCTTGATCACTACTTCCGGATTTGACTACTCCGTCTTCTCCAACAGCATGAATACGGACAAATGGTCTGCATACTCCTTTCTCATCTCCAACTGGTCCTAGCTCTGAAGATGAGGCAAACTAAGAACGAAAAATAAAGCAGTTTATAATTATTTCACTCCCATAATTGCACATGACTGTGATGATAAAAATAAACTTCTATTTAACTTTTAGGCAATTAAATTTTATAATGTTTTGTTTTAAGATGACAGTACTATAGTAAACCTTTGAAAGTATTGAAACTATGAAAATATTATTACAGGTTTCTTTTCAACTTATTGCAAATACCTTCAGAGAACAAAACTAACAAATATTATTCAGATTTTATTAGCCAGTCAGTTCAGAATATATATGCCAGTTATTCAGAATTTATAAATCAGTTAGATGTGATGTATAAGAATTCAGAATTAATTCAAAAAACTGATCTATATCAGAACCTATTTTTAGAAGTTATAAGCTTTTTTAAAGGAAATCAGAAAAATAATGGATTAATAAATAACAATTTCAAAACATTCAAAGAAGATATCAAACTGCCACCAACCAATGACAAACTATCAAAACGTTTTGCAATTTGTTTTTTGAATGTAAAAACTTTTTGAAAACACTATTTTGTATGAATCTACAAAAATAAACGTTTTTACATTTATGTTTTTACATTACATTTAAAGTAAAAGCTTAAAAGTAGAAACGTTTATTGCATTTTTAAAAACATTTTTTTTAAAATTTTGCATGCTTAAAAATAATTTTTAAAACTTTACATTCTTAAAAACAATTTAAAAAAAATTACATTCTTAAAAATGCAAATACAACACAATATAGAGGAGAATTCATGGAATGAGTTTCGGTTATTTGTATACATTAGCAATCTTATAAAAGATGTAGCAAAAAATTATATTTATTAATTAATTAATAGTCCGCATAATATTAAACTGTATAACATTTGTAAGTGTAATGTTGTTGATAGTTGATGATCAGTTTATGTTTATTAGTTTCGAGGCTTTAATTGCAGTTACCTGTGCTGCAAAAACATCAAACACATTTCTTTTTGAAACTTTTGAAAGATTTATTGTTCTTCAAACTACATCCAAACTTCAAATTATTTGGTCGAACTTTGTGGGAAGACCGTCAGCTGAATTTTCAAAACTGCCAATCTTTCACTGAGAAAAGTTTTGAACTTTAAACGGAATTGCTGATTTCGTAGAAATTTAACAGAAACTCAAACGCGTTTCATGGATCGCTGAATAGAATTTCTGTCAAACATTGCAGTTTATTTCCTGACATTTTCAGCATGATTTCTACTTACTTGAAATAAATACGGAAGTTTAGGTATTGCTTGGAAATTGATCAAACGCAGAAAAAAAAAGTATCAGCTCATTTAAACTAAAATGAGGTAAATTATATTAAAGATTATTTTTCTTTTATTTTCCCATTGTCCAATCGATCTTGAAATTTTTATTAATTGACAAAAAATAGTAAAAAAATGTAAGAGAGTGTTACATTGTTGGAATTTAAAATTAAGTCGACTTTTTCTCATTTAATATTTGGCGCCTCCATAATTTTTTTTAAAAATCTTATCGATTAACCTCGGAGTTATTCCCATCTTTGTTAATTGATATAACCATCGCCGTTAGGGGGAGGATGGTTATGTGAATGAAATTATAACTGTTGAAGTGTCTTGACAAATTATTGATTGGGATCTTGAAATGGTATTATAAGTTAGAAGTAAAAATTGAAGATTTTATTTCAACAGATTTTACTTGTAACTAATACGAGATTCATTTCCTCGACCAAAGTACGTAAAAATGTTGCATCACTTATTTCACTAGTTTATGCTCAAGTTCTTTAAATTTCCCAACAAATTTTCAAACTTCAGCACGTATCGTGTTAATGGATATATCTAATAACTTATCTAAAGCCTTTATCTGAATGCATCAATCGTTCCATTGTAAATTCTGTCGTGCTAAGAACAAAAGTCGCAACAGCACTTTTTGTCAATAATGAACTACTTACACCAGGTGTTTTTCGTCACATATTTCACCTAAATACAAAGCTTAATGGTCAGTTGTCAATGGGAAATACATTTTTAAAAATTCTGAAAAGTTGCATCTGAACATAGAGGCGCGATACTTTTAACGACAATTTTTTCCTTTTGAACTCATCTGCAGATACTTTTGCGCTTAGCATGGTAGAATTTCTCTAAATGCTACTAATGTATTCTGTAAACCGAACTGTACTCATTACATTTTGAAATATATTTGTAGTATATACATATTCATTCAAAAAGCTTATACGCAACGGGATATATCGCTACGCTAGTTTAACTATCGCTCATATTTCTCTCATTAATAAAAATGATTTCTTTGAGTCTAGGCTGTTGTCGAATCACTAAAGTGCTGTAATTTGGGTGAAGGAGAAAGGGTGACGCCTTCACCCTAAATGTTTTATTTTTTATTGCACAAATAAGGAAAATGTGAAGTAAATTGGTTTCAAACCACCTTTTCTTCTGGTGAATCTCTCCAAAACCTAAGATGAGCTTCCTCAAGCATTTTTTTTTCTAACTACAGCACTAGAACCACATTATAATGAGTAAAAATATGACACCGTGTATACATTTGCAAATGGAAGCAGTTAAACAGAGTTGAAAAAACTCTGCAAATAGCTGTTTCGGGGTATGAAACGGCGTAAAAAAACGATGGAACACAAAGTCCGATGACGGACAAGTGAACTTATCACTTGGTTTACTTGTCCATAGTGGCAAATATCGTGTATGCCGTGGCAAGGTAAATTCAGCATCTGCAATTTTTATACCTTACTTCTTCTTCTTTTTTTTTCATCTGTTGAACGTAAGCTTGATTGTACAAAGTTGCTTATTTGGTTTCCGCTAATAAGCCCAAAAAAAAAACATCAACTTCAAATATTTCTCCATTATTAGTATGGAATCCAAGACGCTTTACTTCAAATATCTCCTAAACTTATTTCTGAAGATACCGACCTTTACTTTCCCATGGCGTTAAGGGTAGTAAATGTGTTAATAGTAAGCATTAAGTTACCACCCCTAAGCCAACACTCTTAAAAATACAGGTTACATTCGGCACCTTTCAGGGGTCAAATGCTTGTTCACTAGCGCCACCTAATACGGAGCTGGGGTGAAAAATAGACAGCGGGGGTGCAAAGAAGGAACCTACGGAGGGAGAAATAGCACCCTTTCTGATTTCTACTGTAGATTTTCCTCCTCCCTCCACCGTATTGTTTGCGTTTTTAAATACAGTTGTGTAGTTTTTTTTTTTTTTTTTTCATAGTTTTTAATCATGATATTCTAAGTTTTGGACATTTTTCACATTGAATTCAGTACTGGAAATGATTAAAACTTGTTATTACAGCATTTGATCACATTTCAGAGTTTTCAAAATAGTTAAGAAGTGCTCATTGCTTTAATTCACCTGATCGTGCTCTAACTCAGTGTTTCTCTACCTCTTTTAATCCACGCGTCGGTAAAAGCAAATGGAAAAAAATTGCGGATTAGTGAAATTTTTATCCTTTACATAAAAATAAATAAATAATAGTAATAACTCTGGGACTATTATAAACTTGTGAAAAATTTCTGCGTACTGATGAGTTTTTTATTGAAATTTAAAGACGAGTAATTCTTTCAATAAACATAGTTAAGTTAATAATCATAAGTGAGAAATTATACATTTACTACAACATGACCCGTACCGAAAGTAAAGTGTAGAGGTACTTCTGAATCATTGCCAAAAATATTCTGGGATGTTACAGTTACGGGAAAAAAAAGAATCGTTTCATAAACGTTCAAAATTTCAATCAAGAGTAACAGTAAAATAAGATGCACATGAAGTTTTTCGACAGTTTAAAAACTTAAAAGAAATTTCTAACGCTATCGAAATATTAACAGCTAACAGGAAATGATTCAAACATTTTAATGAAAAAGCAAAAAAAAAAAAAAAGCTAGACGTAGAGATATTTCTTTTTTTATTTTTTTCGCATGAACTTCTGTTATAATCTACGAAGCACAAGAATCATTTTTATTCAGGTTCTCACTTGTTGATTATTGATAATCTTATTGCCGGATATTATTTTGGTGATTAAATGTTGTTTATTGAGTACTCAAGAAAATAATGATAGATATTTTTAGTAGCGTTGTGAATGACGGACATTTCAGGTAAGTAACGGTAAACTGAAACTTAACGACAGTAACGGTAACTGAAAAGCAATAAACACACTTTTAACTACGTATAAAAGCCCTAAAAGCTACAAAGTGATAAAAGGCTGTACTTTCTTGTTATTTTGGAGATTAATCCTAGAAAAGTTTTAACCCAATAGTGTACTTTATTCAATGTGAAAGACACAGATGCAAGCTATCATTCGTGCTCCATATTGAAGTGGTTGAATGTACGCGAAAGCGCATGTGCCAGGGAGTCATTCTGCGGTTGCCTGCTGTTTTGGCACCCCTGCTCTATTTTCTTGCCAGCATGGCACCCTTGGGCTCCATGCTTTCACGCTACGGGGAATATATTCACTCGTCTGGAATCCATGGTTATAACAGTGAAGGCTAAGACAGAATACCATGCAATGTACCGACGGTCCGGTTATCCCATCCAGAGACTGTAGTTTCATCCTCGCTATGGACTCATCAGTCTGTAATAGAAAATAATTGAGCTGAAGGAAGATGTGATCTTATTGAAGCTGAGATTCCCAACAAACTGGTTGATGAAGTAAATTTCTCTCACCAGCGAGGAAAGATTTAGGACAAAACTGCAGTCTCTGGATGTAAAACCGGGCTGTTCGTATATTGCATATAAGTCTGACTTAGCCCTAGTTTAGGAGTGGCAACTTACTGCTTAATACCAGCTCTTTGCTTTAAATTCTGAGTTGAACAGCACCATATCAGTGGATTCTCGCTTGTGAGATACATTTACTTTATCTACCAGTTTGTAGGCGCTCTCAGCTTCAATAAGATAACAGCCTCCAGCTCGGTTGTTCTCTACTTCAGACTAATGAGTCCACAACAAGGACCGAACTGCAGTCGCTCTATGGGGACTGGGCTATCGGTATGTTGCAGGTTAGTAGTGCTTTTTCACCATTGTTCCAGTAGCGACGTAACCTATCTCTTAATTATGCCTATAGATTAGTTCGAGTGAGGAAAAAAGGAAAGAAATTTGGCTACCTTTAATTTTTTCCTTCGAAGCCTGTGTATTCTGGATGCTAACTGAAGCGTCGCCAAAGTTTCTGGATAGCGTGAAGGTGTGGTGGACACGTGGGCAATCATGGCAACCCTGCACATCACACTCCCCATGGCTTCTCTCAATAGTTGTGTGAGTTTGCTGTCCCTAAAGTTAATCAGAGATTCTTTTAGTACTGCATTACAATAAGTAAAAAATAAAATTACAATGACAATATAATAAATAAAATTACAATGATACTTTAAAAAATGACCAATACTGTACAAAAAATATTTTCGAAACAATATCACAGTAAAATAAAATTGAAAAAAAAAAAAAAAACGTTTGATTTCACAGAATTGCAAATTACTGCATACACATGTTTTCCGGGTACTTTTTCAATGAAAAATAAGTGAACTCTGAATGAAATGACCTCCCGCAAAAGCAAAATGGCTTCTGTCGCATAATGATTCATTTGTAAATGTTTTTTTTCTTTTTTTTTTCAATGCTTACTTGTAAGGCACGTGTTTCTGGCCGTTAAAGAGAGCCAAAATAACGTTTCCAAGGGCTGAAAGTGATAGACAGCCACCGGAAGAACCATCTCGAGATTTGTTCGTTTTCTCACAACTCCCAAGATCAAAGAGATGCAAGCGACTTCTCCCGCCACTCACTGAAAGGAAAACATCAAATTTTAGAAAAAAATCAAAGCATTGATAAATGTTTGATATTTTGGTTTTAACGCTCTGCTGCATTCTTAATCTATTTTCACGGTAGTGACGTTTTTTTGCACATATTTGTAATTTATTTCCAGAATTTAAAGAAGTGTAGCTTTTAATTGCTACGTGTTTGAACATAAGAAACCATTATAAAGCATAATATGACGCATCAACAGTCTAAAACCATTGTGTTTGAAAAATAGTGATTTATACGTGTTGCGGGTGCATTCGTACGGTCTTTCATCTATTGGTTCATCATTTTGTTCGCCTGTATATCCTCATATAAATAATAGCCGATGATCGAGTAACCCGCGTGTTTCAATAATGAAACTCGCTCCACGGCATGATTTGATAATATGTTTTGGTAATGTTTAACATGCACAGAAAGGCCCTTTATTGTGACAAGGCTGAACTCGATCCGGTAACTTAACAGTTTTACTAGTAAGACTGTGTCATTTCAGGGAAATGAAGAAACGAAAAAATGGTCAACATTGAATGCTACCTACTGGAGTTTACGGTTCATTCACTGGAGTTAGGGTAGAAATTTCAAATATAGAAATATCACCAGACAGGCAATTGCTCCGTTCAAATGTAGAAAGCAATTTTCACCCGCCATAACATGACGGGTGATTTTCTGCTATTAATATATTTATGAAAAATAGCGTGACAGGGGACAAAGGGAGGAGAGGGTGAGGTGAAGTGCAACACTTTGTAACAGGAAGAGAGAACGGTTGTTAAAAGAGTTGAAAAAAAAGCGTGCCATTCTTTATGGACCCCCCCCCTTTACCCCTTTTAAAGTTAAAAATCATCAGTGCAAAAATAATGAAGCTATGTGAGAATTTTTTTTTACTCGAATGATTAATATTTTTGGTAAATCAGTACTGAAACGTGGTTGTATGCGCAGTATGGAGTGAAATATAAAGTTTCCCCAAACGTTTCGTAAACTAATCATAACATTTAAGAGAGCACTAAGCTAATTACCTGTCTTATCTATAAAGTGTTAAAAATAAAAAAAATTGAATAAAATGAAATATTTAAAACATATATAAAAAATATTTTTAAATCTTAAGTCTATTTCTATAAGCTTGGATCATACTAAAAAGTATGAAATAAATTAAGTGTATGATTTCTTGATTGAAACACCCAAAAATTGATGTTGATTTCAATATATGTATGTTTATGGTTAATTTAAAGCAGCCAATAAAATTAAAGCAGCCAATAAAATTAAATTAAAAATTTGAGTGAAGAAATAGGCGGTATACAGCTGTGTACAAATTGCTTTCATTATACCGCTTATATTTCTTATCTCAAACTTTTAATTTTAAATTTATTGGCTACTTTCAATAAACATGAACATACATATATTAGGATCAACTTTTCGGATGTTGCAATCAATCAATCATATACTTAGTTTATTCCATTCCTTTTAGTACGATACAAGATTATAGAAATAATTTTTAGAATTAAAAAGAACATTTTTTATATTTTATTTTAAAGTTTTTTGGTTTTAAAATTTGTTTGAGATGAAAGTTATTGAAAGTTAAATTATTTTCTTGTTATCTATCCTTATTAAGGGAAAACACTGTATAGACTCATTTTAATATAAATGCATTGCGCATAAAGAAAGAATAACTTTTTTTTTCATTTAATGAATTTTGTTCAAGTATGATGAAAAAAAAGAAAGCTTTTAAAAGCGCCGACACATACTCGTACATGATTGATAAGTTCAGCCTTGAGACTGATTTGTTAAATTTATTGTTAATTCATTTATTCACTTTTTCCATTGTTTACAGCAATATTTAATGAGCAAAAGTATTTTATACTTAAAATTCCTATTACTTTTCATTGTTTCTGGCAACAATTCAAAACCGGAAGCAAAACGCAGGATTATGACAGAAAATCTAAGTTGAGAAATAATCTTTAAAAAACAATGAAATTAAATTCACAAGACAAAAATATTTATGAAGGAAACAAAACAATAAAGGAAAAATAGAACTAATAATCTTTCACCAATTTATTAGTAAAATGCATTAATGCAGTTTGATCGATACCACTCCTCCATTAATTCTAACACCATCCCAATCGAAAGGAGCTTTAAGGACTTGACTTCATATTTTAGCGACATAGATGTATGATCATCTATACTGTCACAGCAGATGATTTATTAGAACAATGAACAGAAATCCGGAAATTTGCTAAGTGATTGATTGAACATGTTTAAAAGTCGGGGGAATAGGAATAAATGTAATAGCTTATAAATGTCAGCGAAATCGTCGGTTAAAAAATAAAAGTTGAATAATGATGGTTTCTGCCATTCACTTACTATAATCATGAGAGTTTAAATTAGAATCATTCTTTTATTGGGTAATTACGTCATTTCCGAATACGTCATATCCTGAATGGAGAAGTAATCCCGTTAAATTATGTCAAGAAAATAATGTCTTGATGATAAAAAACTAATATGGTTCTGGTCTGACTTGAAGAAAGATAATTTATGGTTGTCTCTTGAAGAAAAAAAAAAAATGAAAAAAAAAAAAGGGATGTTGGAGAAATATGAACGAGAACTTTATTAAGTATTGTCCTAATTATATTTTATCTTTATTGGATAAAAAGCTTTTAAACCATGAAAATATTTTCAAAATAAATTACTTTTATTACACAAAATAGAAAAATGCTGTTTGAACGCTAGGGAGTGGGTAGATTTACCATGAGAAAATAATAAAAGCTCCTTCTTGATTACAGGTTGTTTGCCCCACTGATGATCCGTTTGGGGGACATGCCTAATCTTAAGTATTATTTTTTAAGTTGAAGTAAATCAATGACTCATAAGATCCAAAGAAACCAGTAGCGTTTTTTAAGAAATGACAAGTTCTTAAAGGCGAAAGAAGATAAAATCTGCAAGTGAAAATGAGGTATGTAAAG
This sequence comes from Uloborus diversus, assembly GCF_026930045.1. NCBI lineage: Eukaryota > Metazoa > Arthropoda > Arachnida > Araneae > Uloboridae > Uloborus > Uloborus diversus. The sequence continues at coordinate 111,373,468 of NC_072734.1, read as the reverse complement.
TCAGTTATTTTAAAGTTAATTAACATTTTTAATTTGTTTTTAAAAAATAATTTTTATTGGCTTAGGAGAGTAATCTCACTTTTAGCCATTATGCTATGTTTTGTAATGTTATTTTAAGTGCGGTATGTAATCTAATGGAGTGGGGCGAAATACCTGACCGTCAGGGTAGTACGCCCCGAATTTGCAATTTGATTTTTTGATAATAAATAATGTTTTTCTTATATGTTGATGCTGATCTATTTTGTGCAGCATCTGGAGCAACATTTAGAAAGATAGGGGGAATTTTCTTTCATTTTTCATTAGCGTAGAATTTTTTTTGAAATGTTTCTTCTTAGGTGGGGCGTGTTCTCCCGAGCTACCCGAAAATCCCTTTAAAAGTAGTAATGGTAATTATAATAGTTACAGTCGCCATATTTCATCCCCCCTAAGCATTTTGACCTCTGAGTAGCATATATAACCCCACTACTAAGCCTCTGAATTTAAGCTTAAATACCTGAAATAAAAAATGTTTTCCGTTTAAAAAAAAAAAAAAAAAAAAAAAAAAAAAAAAAAAAAAAAAACGAACTTTTATCAGAAATGAAAATTGTTATCCCAACAGCTTAACAAACACCTTCTCAATAATCAAAAAGAGCATTTACAAACAGTATTACAAAAATTCAAGTTAACAAAAATCAGAATAACTACTCCCAAACGGCAAGACACATGAAACTTCCCCAAATAATTAGTGTTGTTGACCGCAATTAGAAAAAAATATCACCTGTGGCGACACCTCGTGTCAAACCAGAGAAACTTAGGAGCACGAAATTGGGCCTTGAAACGAAATGTGGGTACTTTATCCTATATCTTGATGTTACTAATATGTCATCACTAGATAATGCTTTAATTCAAGAACTAAATACCTATAAGAAATATTTTTACTTCCTTTTACAAAAAATTAAGTATTGTATTCGTGAAAAAAGTTTCATTCAAAAATCGACCTTAATTTTTATTTTGCTCACCCCCGAATGAATGTTAAGTTTTTTTTTTCGACTCGACCACACATGGATAAGTGCCTAAGAACGTATAGACACGCGAAATATCCAATTTGACGATTCCCGAATTAGTTATAACGAGTTTTCTCGTGACGTCTGTATGTACGTATGTATGTCGCATAACTCAAGAACGGTACGTCCTAGAAAGTTGAAATTTGGTACGTAGACTCCTAGTGGGGTCTACTTGTGCACCTCCTTTTTTGGTTGCATTCGAGAGTTCTTAAGGGGGTCTTTTGTCCCTTTTGGGGGGGGAATCAATGTTAATTTTGATGTAAACTCAAGTGGTGTTACAATTTGGCGGACACTTGGCGATATATCGCCTGTCTTTTGGTCGCCAACTTGGTGACAAATTTTGCGATTTTTTTAAAAATCTGGTTTCAATTTGGCCACTGTTGTTGATATTTACACTGTAAAAACGATTCAGAAACGTTCCTGGAAAATAATGGGTAGCTGATGTGCCTAATTTCTGCCAGTAACAGAACTTGCCAAAACCAGGAACGTTTTCTGCTAAAGTTCAGTAAACTTCCTGAAATTAACCCAGAAGCTTGCTGAAAAATTCAGAAATCTTCCCGTTAGAAGCCAGTTGTGTCTCTGAAACTTTAGAATAAACTTAGGAATGTATAATATAATAGCTCGGCATCTTCCTGATTTACCAAGGTAGTTCCAAGAGCATTATGGGAAACATGGCCAAAGCTAAGCCAGAATTGCAAGTAAATGACGAGAATTTCACCCGCCGGCAATTCTTGCAAAGCAAAGTAGTCCACACTTATTTGCTCCCTTTAGAAGCTTAATTGGCATGGACGGGCCGTAATTGAACTGAAGCCGATGCACTTTATAAATACGTTCAGTTAATCTTCAAACTGGGAGCTAAAAATATTTTTGACAACAGTGAAAAGTCTGCATTCGTGCGACGTGTAGCAATTCAGGAAACTTTTTGACACGGATACTTGGTTTTTCCAGGAAGTGGGTAAAAACCATTAAAATCCCGAAACGTAACTCGGAAATACTCAGTAACGTTTCGGAATTTTTTTACAGTGTAGAGAATCAACTATTGAATCACATTAAAATTACCAATAATGGGAAAATGACATTAAATTGGAGTCAAATGAAGTCATGTGAGGCACACATCAGATCGTTTAAATTAAGAGTGCAGCAGTTATAATTATCACAACTAAGCAGTAGTTTCTGGTAATAATATTTAAACATTGAGATAAAAAGTGAATTACCTCCTCCACGTTCACCTTTTTCTACCCGATATTGATAAACATGGAGAGTGAATAAAAAATGGGAGTTTTTTGCTTCCTCTTCATTGTCTAGAAACATTAAAAAAAATAAAAATTAGTGCACTATCATTTTGATTTAAAATTACTGTAATAATACAGACATTATTCAATTGTACCATACAGCTCATTATATAATGATAACAATAATACACGATTTTATGTAGTTAAAAAGATAGAAGCAGAGAAAATAGTTGCATTTTTCTAAAACAACTTTTGCGATGTATAGGAGAACTGAAAATCAAGTTTATTAATCTGAACAAGACATAATTAACTACTATTCATTGTCACTTGATTTTATTATATTAGTGCAAACGTACAGAGCAGAAGTAGGCAATGGAATGACTTCCGCAGCGTTTTACATAAAGCTTATCGGAACATTGCTCTCGCACTAAATAACATCATCAACAGCCGAAAATGAATCATACTGAAAAACACTCTATGTAAGAGAGAATTTGAGTACGAAGGAATTTATATCGATATTTTTATGTCATCATTATATTTACCTTAAGAATTTCTGCTTAATTTTACCAGTTGTTCTCTTTGAAAAAAGAGAAGCTAAAACTATCATAGACAGGGCCGAAGAGTTGCCATGTCAGCCTACTCGGAAACTAGGGATCAGTTTGACAAAAGTCGGCCTTGGCTGTCGCCGTTCTTGACCACAAAAATGACCTTTCTGTATTGATTGCATGAATAAAGTACATCGCTATTCTCAATAATTGATTACATTCATTTGGATTCCATTGTATATCCTCCAGAAAACATATTTATTGTGAATATTTAATTTTCATTGAATCCTTCCATGGATTATATTGCATAAAATGAGAAATCCTAGTTTATTGAGTGTATTGCATTGTAGTATAATTCTATTTCAGTTAATCTTGTTGAATTCAAAATAATTTTATTTTCTTTCAATTACTTGGATTACTCCGCAAGATCTTGGACTTTCTTGGACTTTATAATTCCATTGTCTTTTAATAAATAGCACATCTAAACTGTCGTTTCCTTGTATAAAAAAAATCGACCAACAAATTCAGCACTAATCATCGGAAGTGGATCAGAAAGGCTGTTTAAACTCGACTTCATTTCATTTAACCTGCGTTCCATTTTCATTATTAGCAAAACGTTCGCCATGTTTATCCCTCGGTAAGCTTAGTGTAAGGAACTGTTACATTACTCCTCAGCGCTCCTGGCACTCAGCGGAAGAGTCAAAAACAGCAAAACTCAATATTTATTATAAAGAAATTTAGCGAACACTTTGAGTTGAAATTTGTTTCTTACTGTGAACAAACAGCGACGCCTCCAGTGTATGGGGAAAAAAACAATTGTTTTTTCAACGCTTGATTATAGCAAACAATCGCTGCTATTGTTTTCAAAAGGGTTTGACGTGAACTTGCAAGGTGCAAATCGCTAAATGACGTCACAAGCACGTTTGCGACTAGCGATTGTTACACTTGCATGACCACCTGAAAACGATAACGTATCAATAACATACATGAAATACACCGCCAGCTCAGTCAATTCCAGTCGAGGACTGCAGTTCGTGCTTATTAGCACTCATCAGCCCGGCATAGGAAGTGAATGAGCTGGAGGTGGAAAATCTCTTAAGGAAGCCAAGAGTGCCAAAAAAGAAAAAAAAAACTGGTAGCTAATGTGGAATTAGCACAGACCAGACGAGTGTCCGAAGCAATGGTTCGGTTCAACTCGAAAATTAAAGGCAAGGCATGGTAAATTCAGTAAGTTACCGCCCATATCCAGGGATAAGGCAGAAATACATGAAATACACCGCCAGCTCAGTCAATTCTAGCTGAGGACTGCAGTCGTATTTCATATAATTCTGCCTTATCCCTGGATATGGACGGTGACTTACTGAATGTATCAATAACATGTTAGCGCAAATTTCCCGCAAAGGATACTCACCTTGCGTTCTAGCTGCGATTGCAGCATCCAACAGAAAGGCAGCCCTCTCAGCCGTAGGAGCTCGAAGTTCACTGTGATTGGTGAGGTAGGATCCGAACACCGTAGGGTCGTCTCTGAGATAAACTCCGGGCGCTGATCCGCTACCTTCAGTTCCTAACATGTGAAAGAAAAGCAGAGGAAATCTCAATTTTCTTCCTATTTCTCATGAAAATTTTTCTACCGTTTCATTTATCTGCTACTGTATTATATTATTTCTAGGAAAGTGTAAGTCTAAGAGTAACAAAAAATTATGCATTTGAATCATCATGTTATACAAATAGATACTTATTGTGAAAAAGGGCTAAGAACTGAACTGAACTGAGTAGTTAAGTTTCTATAAATCAGCCGGACTCGCCCAAATCGTGGCAGTCTTTAGAATTTTATCGCAGTATGTACCAGTTTCAATTTTAAGCAGTCCTTCACATTTCGCGCGAGTTCGTCACAGAAATCTTCATGTTGTGTTTATTAACTAACAAGTATTGTTTGCTATCTAACATTGTAGTTCATGAGTTATAATTAAATTGTTCTCTGTTAAAAGTTCAAGTGTTTGTCCAAGTTGCTTGTGTTACAATTTCTACACGACGGAATAGAAGGAATATCCGAAGACCATAGTTCAAATGATTTCATTACCCCGTGACCTTTGGAAAGCATTGAAGAGGTTACATGTATGGTAAGAATTTTTTAATTGAGAAACTTACTTTGACGCGCAACAATTATATTAGTAAGCATAAATGCTAGAATTTATAGCTCATTTTGATCCTTAAATGCCCTATCTAAAAAGAATCTTTTCTAACCATGCTTAGGCTTTTATTTATTACTAAATGAAGGAAAACAAATGCAAGCAAAATGTGTTTAATAACTCTTTGTTGTATGTCTTATTTGTTACAAGAGCTTTTACTAATATTTCTAACTACGGCTATTTGAACTTCAATTTTGTTTTCCAAAAAAAAAAAAAAAAAAATCAAAAAGACTAAATTGTGCATGTTTCCAAATGGATATCTGAGGTGTTTGAAGGCCACATAATAGAATTAATAAGTTCTTAGCAAAACGTTCGATAACAATTTTTTTTTAAAATCAAAATATTACTTCTAAGGTGTTATTCCCTCACATATTAAAATTGTTTTGTTACAAGACATTCTTTGTATGGAAAATATAATGTATACTGGTTTGCAACAACTTTTACAAAAGTAGAAGTGGGCGGATACCAGGGGATAGTATACGTCCACATTGTGTTCTAACACTGTATGAGTAAAATGTAAACGATTTCAGTAGTCCTTTTAAATAATTATTTATTTTGAAGCTAAATTTTTGAAATTTCTTCTTTTATTGCTTATGAAATTATTTTGAAACGTTTATGCAGTACAGAGCTAAATTCCTAACCGATTTCGCGTTTTTTATTGACACCCAAGCCTTTTAAGCATATTTTCGTGCCCAAAACCATAGATTTTATTCGGCGGGAGAGATCATTCTTCAGAATGCCCCTCCCCCTTCCCTAAAATTGTGGAATGTATTCGCCTCTGAGCCCGTGTGATGAAATACTTACTTATGACAAAAAAGTTTTCAACTTAATGCTAACACATTCATTCTTAGCGTATAATACTTGTCTGCCATTATTTTTCTTTAATATCTTTCTCCTGATATAAGTGATTCCCCTGGAAAATATTTCTCACATCACTAAAAATCATTTCAAATTGACCCCCGATATACTTCCCAGTTCATGAGCAACAGTAAAACCTTTAAATCAAATTACATTTCTATATTAATGCTACCATTTGTAGTTCAACAAAGCAATAGCCCAAGAAAAGACTTGAATTAATATTTTACTGAATTTAAATTTTTTATTCGTAATGTGAGAAAACAAGAACAAAATTGAGAAATATTAGCAATTAAACTTAAGCAATTCTCCCGAAAAAGTGGATGTAATGTCACGTGGTTTTCAAGAGGGATGAAGGGGGTGGGATCTCAAGCACACCTCTGGGACCTATCCGATCTTCCCTCTTCCCATGAAACGGGAAAGACCACAAACTATGACGTCATTGCCCCCAGGTAGCAATTACTGCATTTTTCATTAATGAGCCTGTCTACAGCTAGCGATGTTTTATGACTTCATACAACTATGAAAATTTGATGTTTTAATATTTAAGCATATTTAAGAAGTAGCGCATAATCTATTTAATGGGATGAAGGAAAATACAAGTGCTACTTTGGAAGAAATTAGGTTTTTGAAATTTCAGGCATAAATTGCTCTGTTTTTAAAATTAGAAAGTAAAACTTGGTTAAATGGCCAAATAGTCGAATTACTTTTTTAAGCAAAGGAAAACTATAAGGCTGTTTTCTGCAATTGATAGTTAATGCGAAGTTTAAACTACTATTTTCAGTACATCAATATGTCCATGGGGTGGATTTTGACAATAAAAAAGCAAAATGGTATGTGTCGCCGGTCGGCTAAATATTGCACAGAAATAGCACGACGTGTCGTCGCTCGTTTACGCAATAGGAAAAGGAGCCTCGGTAGAAAGTAGAGAGCAAAGCCGTCATCATCATATAAATAAAAGAGATGGACTAGATTGCCGTGAGAAAATTATGATTCTTCAAAGGGTGCAGCAAATCGGAAAAGTTTTAGAGCCCCTGGTACATAAAAAACGCAGCAATGTGTCACTGGTCAGTTATCGACAGTAGGAAATTGATCGGTTATGGATAGTAGAGAAAAAAAAGTATCAATGTGACGCTGATAAATGTGTCACCAAGAGGTTTCCAAACTGTAGAGAAATAAAGCATTAGTGTGCTGGCAGCTAGTTAACTGTTACGAAGCAAATAACAAGGGAACAGTTGCTTCATACAGCGAGAACAAATAAAAAGACCAAAAAAGAAAATGGCGTTGTTATATTTCACGCTTTATTATTATTTTTAAGTGAATATAATTACCGTAAAGTCCGTGAAAAGTTTCTTTACGTAAGGCTAATTTTTTTTTCTCTGCGTTTTAATTCTTTGTTTAATCTGCCTAATTTCTCTAAATAGTAGTGGCAACAGTTAAAATACTTTGACTTTCATTCGCTTTCCAATTCATTTTGCGTGTGTTGTGTTATTCATTCTAAGTTGTGAAACATATCCTTGAGTTTTTGTGCATAGTTTTATGAATTTTATTTTTCACAGTTTAGTCGAGCCCGCTTAATGGAATCGCCAATTTTCCATGAAAAAGTATTCTACTAAGCGGGATACTCCATTTACCGGGATCAAAATAATATGCATCAACAGTTTGGTACGATGAAAATGTACACCATTAAGCGAGATACTCTTTGAACCGATATTTTAATAACCGTATTTGACTGTTAATCGAAGTTTTTGTGAACTATGCATGAAATCATGTTTCTGTGAAACATTGTGCCTTTATTCCTTCTATTCATCAATCGTAATCGATCACTTTTAGAACTTCTCACATAAATTCAAACCCATTTCGTTCCCTAAAGTAATTTCTGTGGTGCTGGGATTCGGACAAATAACGTCCCTGTTCCGAACTTAGCGTGCTATTTTCAGATCTAAAACGCAGATGAGTTTTTAACTAACGTTTTGAAATGTTTCATGCAAAAAGCAAACAAAACATTATGCAAAACTAAGTATTTTTTGTTTACTACGGTCTTTCCTAACAGCGACAGTTTTATAAATAATATTGAGAGTATTTAACTTTTTAAAAACAATCTATAAAATAAATAAATTAACCAAAGATAAGGCATTCAAATTTTAAATAAGTGGTGTCTAAAAGAAACATGACAAGATTGAAATTTTTGCTAATTATGCAAAACTTTCTTGATCGCAGGGCACGTAATGAGTTTTTATAATTAATTAATAATGCATGAAGGCAAGGATGTGCCAGCTTTAATTAAAATTTTCACGCTGAATCTCATTACCCCTTGCTATTAAATCCTTCTTCACGAGATTAAGATGCTATGAGACAGCAAATGTAAATCAGTTTTCTACTCCCAAAGTACAGTTGAAACTCGAGTTTAATCCTTTACTGGAGAAAAAATTGTAAAATTTTCGTAGTTCTTATATTTTCAGTAAAAATACTTTTACTGCCTGTATAGTAGGACATAAGAAAAACAATATTGAACGATATCTCTTAGATAACAGCAGTTATTTCCTATTTTGAAGACCTATTTTTTATTGTTGCAGTTACATGGTGTGAATAATTTTTCGGAAAAATAGTTCTTTCTTTTTTGTGTGTGTGTTCAAAGTCGCTTGATTTCATTTTAATACAAAATAGAAATACCAACTAATATTTATTTTACGATTTTGAGATATAATGGCTATCATTAATGCGCAATTTCCTAAAATACCTTTTAAAACTATCCAGGATATAACAATCACAAGGAATGACACATGTCATGAATTGCATCTAGTGTAAAAGATGTTAAGTACTGTCCCACCATCGATTACATGGAAAGGTTAATATCCGGTTTATGGGCAGAAATGGACGTATTTATTAGTTTGCAGGGGTGGTAGTTTGTTCGTCACAGATGTGCGCTTTTGCCTATTTAGACGCAGCTTTGTGCAAATGACAGTTCGTTCACCGAATCATTTCTTAAATCTAAACTATATTCGATCTATATTCTTACTACAAAAATTAATTGATATATTTTTAACAACATAATTTTGCGCTTACCATTTTGATTCTACTTTTCTTGAAGAAATGAAAACAATGTATTTTCTTTTTGTTGTTTCCATAGAAACTGTTTCTTTCCGCTCTTTTTCGACTTAGAGAATGCAATAAATTAATTAGGCAGTAGTGACATTATAAAACGTGTGAATCAAAATCCCATCGATATTTATCTTCTCCCTGCTAGATTCATTCAGATGGAATCGTCTTAACTTGGCCAATAGTCAAATTACATACAATCCGTGGTGAAACAGTAAAATGATGAAGCAATAACAATTTAGGAAAGTATACAATATATTAAATATGTTAATGATTATAAAAAGTTATAACTGTATTAAAATTAAATATGTTAATCTATTAAATACTGCATGTTGGTATAAAATAAAGACTTTATCCGGACTTTAGTTACTCAAGATTTTTTACAGCAAGATGTAACGTTGGTTAATTAGTACATTGCACAATCCCACTGAACTGCAATGTAATAATTTATTACGCCAAAAATGTTCAACAGTTTTAAACAAGGAAAATTCGCAATTAACAAAACAAAACCCAGCAATTTAAGCTCAAAAATGTAAGTTTTTAGTTTTAAACAGTCATTATGTGATATACCTACTCTCATTTCAAATATATGTGCTTGTGTAAGTGAAGATAAGGACAACGATTATGATGATGATCATCATAATCATAATAATTACATTACTATTATTACAATTATTATTATATTATTATTGTTATTATTATTATTATTTATTATTATTATTATTATTATTATTATTATTATTATTATTATTATTATTATTATTATTATCATTAGTTCTGTGTTGATAATTACTTTTTATCATGGTTGTTATTTTTATCATTGCTACTTTTGTTTTTATCATTACTATTTTTATAATTATCATCATTATTATTGTAGTTATTACTTGTATTATTATAAAACTGTTACTATCATTATCGTTATTATAGTTACTTTTCTTATAATTATTCTTAGTATTATCACTTTTTTATATTACATTCAATACAACTGCACGTCCTAAATTTGGACACTCTGTATTGCGTAGTTTTATACTTCGCGTGAAGTTAAGTAGTAAGAAATATATTAGGAAATCATAATTAAACACAAGTTACCTTTTTTAAAAAAAAAGAAAAATTGTTCGTTTTCCTTTTTATTTTGCAATCAGAAATCAATGATAGCCTGACACTGCATCATTTTCCACTAGTAAAACGTATAAATCTGTCTGTAAATAGGGCTTTCTTACGCACATAGTATAGAACATAAGAAAACAACATTTCGTTGCTTGGAAGGAATTCAATGCAAAAAGCGCATAAGAATCAAACCATAAAATGGTTATCACAGCATGATTAAGTCTAGTATTTACAAGGTTAATGTATACATTTAAAACTAATTGAGGGGAAGATAAAATGTCAATTGAAAGTGACCATTAACCATGTTATCGTTTCTAATTTCCAAAACATGTTGCTTAATGAAAACATAATAGTACATTTTTTACCTGTTGCAATGTAAGCATAATGTACATTTTTCATATATAACGAAACATGTTGCTTAATTTAAGTATAATAGTAAATGTTTTACCTGCTGCATAGTCAGCTAGAAGATCTCTAAGCTCTTCTGCTTTTCCACAAACTTCAACAGCTGATACCCGGACTGAAAACCTTGCACCCGTCCTGTGCTTGTGCTCATTAATAGCTCTGAACAGCCACCAGATGGCGCAAGGAATGACTCCTAGATCTTGAACTGATTCACTGTTGCCAATCATTGTACTTGTTTTACCTGTAAAAATATTTCAAAAGACCTTAAAACGAATTCCTTTTCAAATCTCTTTTTAAAATCTTGATAAAATTGCTGGGTTAAATCACAATCTATATTATAAATTATCTGTTTTTTTTCCTAATGGGGCTGCGTAAGAAGCCGTTTGGTCTTTACCAGATCTAGTGAGCTCCCGACTGGGCATCAGTCTTTCACGTGACACCATTAAGGGGCTGATGCATGACACAAATAGCTTTTGACGCCTAGTTTCCACCAAATGGAGACACTTGGGCACTTTTTGGTGCGAAACTGCACTAGGAATTTAATTTCGCAGAGGGAGTTCAAAGCTAAACGAATACCCAAGGGATCTTTTACATATCTCAGTCTCATAATCATACGACATGGACGCTGATGATTTTCTGCATCTCGAAAATACACCAACTGGCCACCTCAAATCATCACCCGGGTCCCAGGAGTAGAAGGTCAGCGCCTCACCATTAACACCACCATCCGGCCATCTATATTATAATAGGCAATAATAAAATATATATATATATATATATATATATATATATGAATTTTTAGTTTACAGAATTTATTCAACAGTGAATATACAAGAAATGTGCACATACATTTGTGTACGCATGTACTTATGCATTCAATATGGACAGTTGATCAAAAAAAAAGAAGAAAATAAAAATAATCCTCAACCACTTAACTATTTTCCAAAAAACTAATTAGAAGTAGTTTCGTAAAATACATTTTGCCCCTTGAAATATAGAAAAAAATAATACAAAAGCTGCATTATGAAAAAAAGAGTAAAAGACATGGAGACATTACTTGAATTTAGAAAAAATAATATAAATTTCAACTGCCCTTGTTTCCCAGAATAAATCATTTCTTAAAACAGAAATTAGGTATATAGGGAAAGTTAACTCACCAAGTTTTGAATTGCCATAGACAAACAAGCATCCGTCAGATCCACCCACTACCGAACTAATGACGTCACATAAAGAGCTTGAACACACTTCAGCCTAAAATAACAAATATGAAAAATCAACAATAAATTTAGTACTGTAATTCAAATACATAAGAACAAAATATACTTCGAAAAATACGGGTAGTTTTTTTTTCATTGATTCCCATCTTAATTTATTATTAAAGACAATACCGTTATTCCATTTCCTTTTTTTTTTTTTTTTTTTGTGTTCCATTCCATAAAAATCATTAAAATCACCAAATTAAGAAGCATGATCGTTATAAGGGTATTTTCAGCCACCTAAAAATAGTTGCATTGTGATGAAAAATAGGTTACTCATCTCATGGTTTTTTTAAATAGTAAATATTTTTATTGTTCATTTCCACTACAGTTGCTGTTGAAAATAGTTCTTTACTGCAAATGTTATATCAAACAAAAACAAGTAATTAAACTATTGCCTTAAAATATATGTCGCAAGCCATAGTATAAAATTAAATGTTACATAAAGATATACAAAAATAGTCACTTTTAAACTTGAAATTGTCATTATAAAAGAATTATCATTTTGACCTAGCTGTTGCTTTAAAATCTAAGAATTTTCAGCTCAATGTGTTATCAAACTTTAGGCTGGGTTAACTATAAAATTCAACGAAGTACTAACTTGCGAATAATTATTTCCTCATTGCCGAAAGGAAACCCCAATAAAAATTAATAATAAAAAAATAATAACAATAACACACACACATAAGCTAAAACACTACACTTTTGTAAAATTATTGATCAATTTAACTATCATTGGTGTTCTTCAGGAATAAATTTCTCACAAAAGATAAATTCCTTACATTTTTTAGCGTTTAAATTTCACATATAAATAATAAACTATGACTTAGCGCAAAAAGTACTTTTAATTTATTTCAGTTTTGAAAACATTCTTTTTTAAATGGCTTGTTCACTAATCATGTTTTGAAAGGCTGTTAACAGGAAACCATACAAATTGGATCTAAATGCAAACCGTTAAGCGGCATGTAGGCGCGAGTCATAGGGGAGAGTGGCTCAAAGCGGATAGGCCTTCGCATGCCCCCCATGGTGTGTTAGCGGCGATGAATACGTATTTCGCGTTTTCCCGAGCCCACCCGAGTTATTATCAGTCTCAGTGAAGCAGCAGTGAAGCGGCATGGCGGAACCAGGCTTAAAATTAAAAAAAACAATACATTTAAAAAAATGAAATTTTGTAACTTGTGATTAGTCGAAGACCAGCTTTTTTTTATTCTCAATAATAATAACTTATTCTGACACTATCCACCTATAAACTACGATGGTCATTTCGTTTCTTTTTAATTATTAATTTAGGGTTATAATTATTGAAATAAAAAACGTGCTTTTGGACAAAGCGGGTCGGGCAAAGCGAGTATAGGATTTAATCACATATTTATTTAAAATTTCTTGATTCGTGTGCTGACTTAGATTTTCTCTTTCAATAGGATAAATGTAACTTTAAAAAGTTATTTTTAAGGATGGCAATTAATTAGACTATTATTATTTCTTTATGTTTTATTAACAAATGTGCAGACTTTTAATTGGATAAGTGCAACTGTTTTATATTTTTTTATATAATGACAGGTAGCTAGTCAACTATTTTAATCATTTATAAAACCATATTTGATTGGTAAATGTACCAAACCACAATTAGTAAAGTTTACCCGCTTTGCGCTACCTGGTAGGGCAAAGCGGGTTTTTCACATGTTTGTTAAGTTTGATAATAAATAAATATTGGGTATGAGAAATAATACAAAAATCATTTTTATTTTGAAGTTCAAGAACCCTGCTAGGAAACAAAACCGAAACTGTTGTGATTAAAATCCAAAAAACTACAATTTTCGAGTGTTCTTCGAAACCTTACCCGCTTTGGGCCACCCTCTCCTTTGTGATATGTTTATCATAGTATAAGTTAAATAATGTACAAATACAAGAAACCTAAATGTTTGGAGCTTTTATAGCTTTTGGGCCATTCCATTTGGTGGAACGGGACATTTTTCAGTATATTTTGTTTTATAAATATATAAAAAAAAATTTAAAAATTTTATTTTTGATGGCAACAATAAGGATTTATCATAAGAATTCCGTATAAAATTAAAGTTATCGTTATTAAATAAAATACTTGATGAATACGGAATGAAATGCCTGTGACGGAACGGGATTCGTATGGGTCCCGTCCCGTCACGGGCATTTTATTGCATGGCTTTAAATTATTTTCTCCAAACTGACAAACCTTCGATGTTCTACATAGCTCTTATAACAAATATTTACTGTTGCTATCAAAAATAAATTTTAAAGCTTGTATTATTTGTATTTACAAAACAAAACCTTGTGGCAAAACTTCACAAAATGTCCCGCTCCATCACATGGAATGGCCTACTTTACACTAAGCTAATTTTGGCACATTGTTAAAGGAACAAGAAACAGTCTGTATTGTATGCTATGATTGCAAGTCTTAATTGCCTCAACTTGTACGCTATGATTGCAAGTCTTAACTGCCTCAACTGACGCCAAAGTGTTTTTTTTTTCTAATTTAGCAAAAAACTGCTGAAATAAACTAATATTGCTATAACAGGAAATATCCAACGTTGTTTCGTACAATTGTGCTAAACAACGTTGAATATTTCCTGTTATTCCTCGGAAAAAAGGTATTTATTTATTTCTTAATAATGCTAGTTTTTAATATCACTTTTTAGAGTAATTTCCCATAAAATGAAAAGAAAAGAAAGAAAACTTCATGCATCTTGAAAATATCGCTAAAAACAAAACAATGAATAAAATAACTAAATAAATACCGAAAAATTAAAAAATTGGAAAGTTGGGCTTTGAGATGGGGGAAAATGAGTGACTTTCGGTCTGTATGTTTCCCTAATAACTTTTGATTAATAATATTATTCGAACCAACTTCTTTTTGGTCGAAAGATCTTGACGAGGACACCTCATTCGCATATTTGACTTTTTGATTTGAACAATTTTTTGCTTAATTTTGACAGACACTTTGTTGGAAAAAGCTCTTGATTAAGAACATGTATACAAAAATTATATTTTTAATTTGAACAATTTTTCATTCTTCAATATTTTGAGAAAACTCTAAACAGAATATGGCAAGAAAATTCTCGTACATTATCTTACTAACTAAGCACACATTTTCAGGAACACGATCAAAAAAGAATTCCCAAAATGACTCTATTCAATAATAATAATAATAATAATAATAATAATAATAATATCGTCAAGCTATGCACACTTAAAAACAACTACTAATGAAACGAAGTTTTTTTTTTTTTTTAGAAACTCTTCAATTAAATTATGCAAGCTGAACTCTAATGTAACTTGACATGAAAAACTAACATTCAAGTCGTTTCGTGATTAAGTATACGACAAAATAAACTGAAGACACCGTTGCGATTAATTAGTAATAAGAAAATATCGTAGCAATATATTCTTAACGCTCCTACATCTTAATCCTTGAAAGCTATTCCAAACACACACCTTCACAGAACATTTCATTATCTGTCTCTAGTGTAACAAAAGAATTACAAATTTAACGAGAGTTCTTATTCTTTGCTGAGACGAAGATTAATTAGGAGGGATAATGTACTGAAACGCGTCTTCCTTACAGGTGATTTTTTTAACTTCGGCAGAAAATCTTCAGTATTAGGTTGCGTGCTGTTTTAAAAATCAATTGACAATGATGAATATCCTATCTTAAAGCTTAAATCTTCTTCAGATCTAAAATTTTGCAAACATGCAGCAAAATAGAAAATGTTTGCTGTCATCTGCTCATAATCTGAGTTTTACTTCAAGTGCTATTCTGTAATTTGTTTAAGCAGTTTTAAATTGAAAGGTTACGCCGGGGGATTTTTTAATTTCGAAAAACATATCTGCTAAACAAGATTAAATGAGTTGTTTTCACGTTGTTTATGCAAATAAATGAGCACCGTCTCGCTGTTGGTTTAAATTGAAGAGCTGAAATATGAGAAGATGTGATAAAACTAATTTAAATTGAACTTTATGTTATCGTACATTATAGTACAAGGAATTAAATTTATTACCAATATTGCGATAATTAAAACTGATAGCATGAACATTATGACATTAAAACCGAACGATCTAGATGTTGTTTCCACAAACTCACCACCGACGCGACCCTGGCTCTACCAGTTGCGGATACAAACAACCGTTTATGGGGGAGGGGGGATGCTGAAGCATATAGGGTTTTATGAACGAAACATTTCTAAAACTGCTTGGGTGTCAATAAAAAGTTCCAAATCAGCCAAGAAAAAGACGTCTATGGCATAAACGTTACTTTTTAATTTCGTAAGAAATGAAAGAAAGCACTATTTCAAGCATTTACTCATAAAAATAATTAGTTAGTTGAAAATATTACTGCAATCGACTATACCTTAACATTCATTTAATCATTAAGCATTTAAACACAATGTGGATGAATAACATTGTCAATGGTTTAGGGGGGGGGCGGGGTCAGGACCCCCCATGACCCTACCCTTGTATCAGCGACTGTGCACAGCTCCACTTGAGCCAGATGAATTTTCGTGAGGGAAAATGTAAAGTCGCGTTTAAAAAATCAGTTCAAAAAACTTCACAAGATGTATCTTTTTTTTCTTGCCGGTATGACTCTTTAGAAGAAAAAAAAAAAAATCCTTTAGCGCAAACTGTTTGAGGTTGTTTTAACCAGTAATGGATCGCATGTTATACAGTGAGCCTGCCTAAATTCGTTGGTACACCAATAATTTCTGAACGGCAAGAGTTATACTCATAATATTGGGGTCTAGTTATTGTGCAGATGCCATGAACTATGCAGTAAATCATCTTGTAGCACTTCAAAGTTAGCGTTCTTATCTCAAAAAGGTACGAGTTACGGAAGAAATCAAATACAACGATGTTCAGCAACAGCGACTTAATACAAAAAAAAAAAAAAAAAAAAAAAAAAAAAAAAAAAAAAATTGCACCCAAAAATAATAAAATTAAAGAGCAAACACCACATTTGTTTAATCCCGTTGATGAAACTAAATTTGCCGTAAATGGGGTGCATTTATCTGTAATGCTTAAAATGGTTTATTTCATCAAAAATATACATTTGAATTAGGAACAGAACTTCCCGCTGTACGTTGTACAACACCGAAGGTGATAACTCACACAAATATGCGTAATATGCTTTCAAAATTCCTAAAATAAGGGTGGAGTGGTTGCTTACACTCATTTCTTTGTATATGCTACCGTAAAAAGGACTCAGGTCATTTAAACGTGGATACCTTTTTACGCAACCACGTTAACCAAGGACTAGTTGCTAAATTGCTTTTCACACCTACTATTTTTAAAACTTCTTTAAGGAGGACGGCTTATCTTCCTTAATTTAATGATGTTGAACAACTTTTTCCGTGTCTCGTACCGTTTCTGCGATAAAAGTGCTAACTAAGAGTTTTGCCCCCAGGTGGCACTGAGCTTATGGCAACTTTTCTTTTCCAACTACTTTTATGACATTTGCTCTTGCCGTTCAGAAATTATTTGGCTGACAACACTCTTTTGCTGGCACACGGTATGAGTTTAGTTATATACATATAAAAAAGCTTTTGTTTATACAGCATTTTTTTTTTTTTTTTTGCATAGCAATATGCACTATTTTTTACGTAGCGGAATAGTTTAAGAGTAGTTATTCATAAGTTGCTGAAGAGAAAAAGAGTTAAGTACTATTTTCATAATTTATCCAGTTTTTTTGACTAGTAGCGTACATAAGACTTTGGTGTGCCCCTCCCCTGCAAGATTTAAAATTCTGCCCCAACCCCATAAATTTTTTGGGGGTAATTTTAGCTTAGTGTTGTTATTTTTTCATAGCATGTGCCCTCATACCTCTTGCGCACCCCCCCCCCCTCCACACCGCGGGGGTTGCGGGGGTGATATGTACGCCAGAGTTTTCGAATATCGGTAAATAAATGAAAAACTATATATACGCATGTGTGTCTATCTATTTATATTTCTGTGACCTTTCTCAGCATGACTTACATACAGTTTAACAGAAAGTATTAGTTCCTGTTCTTTAGTTCAGCTCAATGCCTAACGTACCTGATTGTCATCTGGAGAGAAAACAGCATCAAAAGCGAACATTTTGGGAGCAGCCACTCCAGCTAATCTTTCCCCAGATGTGTCCTGGCCACAAACCGTCGGATCATAAAGGGTCACTTGCTTCTTCCTGCTGTCCACCGTCATGTAGGAAGAATCCGCTTCGTTTGAAGGACACATGCGCAGCATCACCTTAACCTGAAAATTAATGTTTGTCAATTTTATCCAAAATAAGCACGAGCAAACATCAGTTTACTAGCGGTACCCGCACGGCTTTTCCCGTAGTAGAAGATTAAAAAATATTTAGTTTGCCCGTATATTTAAAAATAACGGATGATGAATTTCTCGCCAATGTGCTATGATTGCCAATCTAAGTCAATTTGCTCGTCCATATTATGGTAATTGGCTCGTCCGTGTTATGGAAATTTACTCGTCTATGCAGCGGTAATTCGCTCGGTATTGCTGCAGAGGAATTAAAGCCACCAATGATAGCTTAAAATTGGAATAAAAAAAGACCAAAATCGAGTTTTCGAAAAACCGCTTCTAGGTGCACTCCCCTATGCTACCAACTAATATGGTGCCAAATTTATGAAAATCGGCAGAACGGCTTAGGTGCTATGCGCGCCAAAGAGATCCAGACTTTTAGCTTTATTCTTAGTAAAGATAAAAAAAAAAAAGCTGTTTTTTAACTTAAGTGAATTCGGAAGAAGAAGTTTAATGATTCAGGTGAGTTAGTTCTAACAACAGTACCTACAGGCTGGCAATGTTACGAGCCGCGTTTTTTAAGGAGGGGCCGTGTAAAAATAGAAACAATGTGAAAGAAATTTTTTAGAAACACATTTTTTTTTCCAGATCCTACTTAAGATTTTTTTTCAAGATAGTTTCCCGGTTTTTTTAGGTGGTGTACACAAATGACGTCACGCTTTGAGGAGGGAAGGGAATTCGTAACAGTGTGAAAAGTTTGTGAAAAAGGGGAGGTTGGTGGTAACAATAAGTGTCACATCACACATTTTTTTAATGAAAACATGTTTATTAAAAGTAGTGTGACACGTGACAACGGAGAGGAGGGGTTAGTTGAAGTGCGATACATTGTGACAAATAGAGAAAGGTGCCGAAGATGTTGAAAACAAAGTGTGGCATCTTTTGCAGAAAAAACCTTATCATACCTTACAAGTATATTGTGAATACCCTCTTGCCACCTGCTCCCATAACAAAGTGGTCAAGGTCATTGTCACGTCTTCGTCATCTTTGATAATGAAAACATAAAAATGTGTTGTTTGAGTAAGCGGAAAAGTGTGATGTTTGAGATAGCATAAAAGATAAAAATTGCTCAAGATCTGAACAAAGGGGGAAAGGACTTCTTGGCAAAAAGTCTTAAAAGGGTCCCATTTTAGTCGCGGAATGGGGATTCCATTATTATGGTTTAGCAAAAATGATCTTTGTTAGTATGCCATGTTTTTTGCTTTAATTTGCTCTGTGAATCTTTTACGGGATCTGACACGGGGTAAGCAGTTTCATGAGCTAGAAAACTTTAAAGATACAAGCATAAGGTACAGGCTACCTACACAGCTGCAAGTAAGCACAGCTGATCCCGAAGGGCGGTCATCCCAAGCTCGTCAGCTTGCGAGATCGAGATTCTCTCTCACGTGATCGGCTGTGATGTAGAAATGTCGCAAAGTAGTATTCTAATCTACTCGAACTTAGCTTGCGGCTAGGTTCCAGTAGATTAGAATATTACTTTGCGACATTTCTACGTCACAACCGATCACGTGAGCGAAAATCTCGATCTCGCAAGCTGACGAGCTTGGAATGACCGCCATCAGGACTGCGGAGTCGGAGTCAGGAGTCAGAGTAGGTCATATTCTCACAAAGCCTGCAACTATGCCAGTGCTCTCAGAGTCGAAGGTTCTAGAATTTCAGGAGTCAGAGCTGGTGTCGATCACTTTTCCTCCGACTCAACAGCCCTGGTTACAGCATGCTCACTACTTATTAGTGTATACAACAAAACTATCCTTACTCACAAAACATGCCTCGTACAGGGTGGCGACAGGAATTGTGAAAAAAAGATCCCTGACTTTTCCCTGATTTCCCTGATTAAGTTCACCAAATTTCCCTGATTTACGTTACCAATAATAATGGTTTTCTTTCTTTGCTCTACTTTAAATCCATTGTATGTTTGTATAAAATGCAGTATTTTAAACGTTTTAAGTTGTATAAAGTTGTTGAACTAAAGATATATTTTAAAAAGATGCTACTTTTTTAATAAAATGGTTAAAAAAACATATCAAGTCAATTTTTTTGGGAAAAAATCCCTACAAAACAGTATATTAAGTTTTTCTATATGAAAAGATTAGAGAAAATTAAAAAAAAAAAAAACTTTACTTCCAGAAACCACTCAGCATAAGAATTTTAAGAAACTATTAAAATTACTCTTAAAAACATATGCGTATTTATGATAGAACTAAAAAGTAATTGAAATTATTTTGAAGTTTTCAAACAGTATAATAATTGTTGCAAGAATAACAAGTAATAGTGAAAGAATAGAAGTAATGTAGTTATTCTTATATAACTAATTGACATATTTATGCAAAACAGATGAAACCATTGACATCCGTTCATAGGGAGCTTTTCTCTAATCAAGAACATAGGTTTTAATGAATGAATACAGCATTTTAACAATAAAAAATAAAGAGATTTACCTTAGTACACAAGTTAACTGTATTTCAAATGATTTCATTATGAAACGGAAAAAAAATCTTAGATAGCTTTTGTAACAAACAACTTTGAAATGCAGGGGGGAAAAAAAGAAAAAAAAAGCAATTAGTTAATTTCAAAATATATAAAAGAAGAATACAACTCTGTTATAAAATTAAAGAATCACTTAAGTCTGAAGAAAAAAAAAACCTTTATAATCTGCGGTGACAACAAATAGTATAACAGCAAAAATACAAAGTTTTTTTTATATTGAAAGTTCAATTTTAGCAATTAAATTAAAAACACGAAGAAGTAATAACTTTTAAGCTTTTATGGTATTAATTCAAAAACCAAAGATTTCTTCTTGAAATCGTGATTACAATACGCTAATTACTTCGAGAGAATGGAATAAAGGCAAAGGAGCTCAGGCATTAATGAAGGCTTCCTCTTTGCCTGTATGGTTGTTTATTTTATGTAGCATTGAAAGCGTAAAAGGAAATTTCAAGCTAGGTAAAATAAACAACCTAACAGACACAGAAGCAAACTTAGGAAGTTCATCCTGTGGTTAATAAGTAAGATTCAATACTTTGACGTTGAGGAAAAAAGATGCACAAATATGCGGCAGTGTATAATCGCTCCTCATTAATTTTACTTTTTTTTTTTTTTTGAACATATAATTGGCGGGAAATACGTAGGGAATTAGAGTACTTAATTTTGTAAAGCAAAAAAAAAAATTTTTTTTTCTTCTTAAAATTAATTTTTCCTGATTTTTTGTAATTTTTTTCAAAATTCCCTGATATTTCCCTGACTTTTCCCTGATTAATAAAGTTCCCTGATTTTTCCCTGATCTCCCTGATTTCCCTGATCTGTCGCCACCCTGCTCGTATTTACCAAATTAGTGAATTAGTTTTTTATAAGGTAATAATATCTTTCTAAGTATTAAATTATAAGAATAAACATGTAAAATAAACAATACATCATTAAGATCATAAGATGAAATAAACGGGTTAAAACTAATTACTAAAAAAAGCTAACTACAAAAGAACTGTTTAATCAAAACCCCCTTAATCCGGAAGCTGACGAAATGAAATACATTTGAGACTTTGCAGCCAAAAAAAATACATTTCTACTTTGGTTCAAAAGAAAAAAACTGTTCGTATTTTTATTTTTTTAATTTTAAAACTCTGACTAATTAGCACACTACGCGCAGTAGTATAGTACTGTTTATTTATTTATTTTTATTTCACAAACGCCGGGTACATTGGCCATTAGGCCATAAAACCGCGGGCTCTCCAATATTTCTCGACAACACAATTAAAATTAGTTAGTGCAGAGCAGTCGTCCAGATGAGTAGCGTCCATGACTTGTCCAGAGTTGCATAAAGTGCAGGTCGGGGAATCCTTCAGTTGAAAGCAGTACAGTACTGTTTTGTACTTACTGTTTACTGACAAACAACTTTTTTTGCTTTTATGCTGTGTATAGTCTATGTTGCTGTTTATTATCAATTAAATAAACAAAATTTTACAGTGCTTTTTTCTGTAACTTTTATGATCCATTTTGACATCGTACTAGATGTTGATATGTCCGAAGGACATATGTCAAGCATATATTACATGTATTGAAATAAATGTTCTGAACTTCAAACGATTTCACAGTCCGAACTACACCCCCTCCCCCTCCTCGATCCCAATTAGTTCGAGTAAAAGAAGTTGTACTGTAACTTCAATTAGCTTTTGACAGATAAAAATCACGTATTTCGCAATCAAGATAAACAAGAAAAATAATTTTTTAGAAAAATGAACTGCAGAATCAATGAAACGGACTTACTTTCCCAACTCCAGTCACTTCCTTTCTTCCTGTAGTCCTCAATAATCCAGGAGGAACAGGTGGTGGATGAGTTTTGATTACTTCGCGAAAATTCGTTCGAAATCGTGATTGTTCGGTGCTTTTCTTCTTCTTTTTCGCTGACAAATTTAGCCGCTGAGATGCCCTGTAAGTAAAAGTAGTAGGAATTCAATTACTACGAACGTGAACAAAAAAAAAAAAAAAAAAAAAAAAGATTAATATTATCTTTTTACACAAAACCTTTTGATTGCGGAATGGCTGGGTAAAATATTATATTTTAGGAATAGTTTAATGAAGGTATAGGGTAAAAGAAAGTAGATTTCTAGTAAAATAATCAATTGACCAACGTTTTGAAGAACTGATTATTTTAATTTTCAGCCCAAAGGTTCGTTAGATTTCTAGTGTTAACATTTTAAAAAACCTATATAGAATTGGTGAAAATCAAGTTTTGCATATTCAGGCATATAGCAGTAAAAATTTTTTTTGTCCAAATATTAGAAATTAAAAAAAAAAAAAAAGGTTTTCTTTGCAAGCAAATAAAACAACGCAGCTCTCCAATTTTTTACTGTACAGCTTGTGCAACAGCTCATAATGACTTACAACCCAAGAAAACGTACAAATCTCAATTACATAGAATCTGCAAACTACCGGTGACAAATAACTTCATAATTTTTCGCTCGTTCTAGCAATAAACTTACACAAAGAATATTTGGAAATAATTATAATAATGACGGCGACGACAACAACAAAATTAATAATAATTATTATTATTTTGATTACTTCTTTAATTATAATAGTTACCGTAAATAACGATAATATTATTTC
This sequence comes from Uloborus diversus, assembly GCF_026930045.1. Lineage (NCBI taxonomy): Eukaryota > Metazoa > Arthropoda > Arachnida > Araneae > Uloboridae > Uloborus > Uloborus diversus. The sequence goes on along the minus strand of NC_072734.1, from coordinate 111,350,316 downwards.
CTATTTTTTAATAGTATTTGTTATAAAAATCTTAAAAATGAATTCTTTGTAATAAAAAATTATGATAATTAATGATGGAAATAACAATAAAAAATCATAAACCTGTTCATCACTATTTATTATGCTTAAAGAATGTTTAAATGACTGTGAACGTTCATGTTTTCTGGATTTCTAACGTTCATTACCGTAACTCAATTTTGGTAAAACGTGCAAATACGACTTATATACTTAGCACGGCAGTATAATCCTCAAAGCATCAAAATAGCCAGTAAAGGTTGAAACAAAACAATATCAATCGTACAAGTTTCGGAACTTAATGGGGTCATTTCCAAAATTTTAAAAGTATTTTTTTCTGAAAGAACATCCTTAAAAGCATAGGATCTGACCATTTTTAAACAGTTTGTTAAGTTTAATATTCTTAAAAAATTACTTAAATCGGTGCGCTTCCATTGTTTACATTTCTTGCCGATGACATCACAAATGATCAAATGCCATTCTGTGTTGCCATTCACAGAGCAAAATATTTAATTCGCATCTTTACTCACGTGTATTGGCAACGAAATGGTTGATAAGAAGCGTAGAGCGCAGTTTTAATTCGCTTCTTGATTATCATAACGAGGAAACGCGGTGCAAAATGCGCCTAAGAGCATCATTTGTGACGTCATCAAGACCACGCCTTGTTTGCGAAATCGGACATTTTAAAAAATTAATTAAAAAATAACTATTGCGAAAATGAAAGAACTTTCTGGATCCATGTTATTTTTATTTATTTATTTATTTTATTTTATTTTATTTTTTTTGCTTATTCTATCAATTTCAGTGACTAAAAGTACTACTTTTGACTGAAGGAAACAACCCCATTAAACCGTGTTCTGTTTCGCTCAGCAAATTAGTTTGAAACTGTTTACCCTCAACTAACACCATTGCACAACTGAACGCCACTAAATTATTCTTACCACTGTTAATTATTTATACATACCAACAGCTAACAGTTTATTGATTCTAACGCCTCTTTTAATTCCAAAAATGCTTAGAAGCAGGCCAGTACCAAAATTTACAGGGATCGTTATTGTATGTTCTTTAGTAAGCGAAGATTAGAGTTGAAGATCGATGTCAAAGACGTGAGAGGACAAATTAATATCTAAAAGCTTTCATTGCAGTGAAAGCTAAGTGACGTTTTTAGTGTCCATAAATCTGAGTAGATAGTTTTATATATAGCATATACGTGGCTTGGGAGGACAAACCGAATAAAGGGAAATATTCGGTAGATGAATCAAAACTGCAGCAACGCAAATGTGTCTTGTGTTAAGGGAAAATATTAGTAGATTTCTAGTGTTAACATTGCACTGTTGTATACTAGAAAATCTCCCGTCAAGATATGACGGGAGAAAATTCCTGCTACATTTAAACAAAGCTATTTCCTATATAGTGATATTCTGATAGTTGAAATTTTAACCCTAACTCCAGTGAATTAACCCTAAACTCCACTAGATACCGTTCATACCACCAGATACCGGCAGCAGGTCCTCTAGCTTATATTTAGGGTAATAATTTCCATTTAAAACTAATTCCAACACCAAAAGTTTGAAATTAGTATGACCAATATTCATCGAGATATGAAACGCAGCGTTTTGTGACGTACACCACTTTACACATCGTTAATAATACCTTTTGGGGGATATTATAGCGATTAACTAGTGTTTAAAATTATATGAGTGCATAGAGTGTGGTATTTCTAATTGTTCGAGGTTTTGCTGTGTGTTTTTGCGTATAAAGGAACAACATTAGCAAATTTGCATTTATTTTTGAATAGCAATGAAAAATATAGATTTCTTGTTTTTTTTATTTTTTTTTTAATTTTTTTTTACTTCGAAAACCTGTCATTCTTCTGAAAGGGCGATAAATTCCAATCTCATCTTTTGTATAGTCCCTTAAAACTTAAAACTGGAATGTCGCCTTGAGTTTTGGTCGCATAAATGTCAAGTTTTTTGTGCCAGTAATAGTTTTCAATGGATATTTTTTCTTAAATATAAGTAAGTTGACCTAGGGCTCGTATAAGAAGTTATTTTTTTTTATTTTTTGACTCAGTTTCATTTTTGTTTAAAATTTTCAATATTTTAACTCTGCATCTATGTTTGAAAATTTTTGCAATTGGAAGTATTCATCTAATACTAACTGTTGCGAAAATAGAGCTCTTGCAGGTTAAAACTGAACACCCTGTATACACAAGTCCAGTCACATTAATGTGATCACCACGTACTTTCCAGGTCAGAGTTAAATAACCAATCACAGAAAGCAGGTGGCAGCACAGTGCAGTTGAGAGTATATAAAGGGTGTGTGTGTGAGGGCTTCGGAAAAAATTTCAATCGTTGGCGTAATGCAGAAACGAAGCGATTTATCCGACGTTCAAAAGGGCATGATCATTGGCTTTCGGGCCAAGGGTAGAAGCATTTCCGAAACGGCAGAGTTTGTGAACTATTCGCGTGCCGCCGTGGTAAAAGTGTACCGTGCATGGCAAAATGGGACTGTCCAAAATCAGCGACGTGGCAAATGTGGTGCACCACGGGCCATAGATGACAGAGGCGAACGACAGTTGCGGAGATGCGTTCGGGCAGATAGACGGGCTACCGTTGAGCAACTGACCACCAAAATGAACCAAGGGGCTACCAAAAGTGTCTCCCAAACTGCAGTTCAGCGAACATTGCTGCGTCTGGGCCACCGAAGCAGACGCCTGGTTTGTGCACCTATGCTGTTCATCGACGACGAAGGCTAGAATTTGCACGCCAGTACAGCAGCTGGACGTCCACTGAGTGGCGACAAGTAGCATTTTCAGATGAATCGCGTTTTATGCTCCATCAGACAGATGGACGTTGGCGTATAAGGCGTGAAACCTCTGAAAGGAACCACCCTGCAACCATTGCCGGAACGGTCCAAGCTGGAGGGGGAGCATTATGGTCTGGAGAATGTTTTCCTGGCATTCTCTGGGTTCACTGATCATTGTGGAAGGCACGATGGATCAATACAAGTACGCATCTGTCCTTGCTGACCATGTCCACCCCTACATGCGCATTGTTTTTCCTCAGGATGATGGCATCTTCCAGCAGGATAATGCGAGGTGCCATACAGCTGCCAGTGTACGTGCGTGATTCGAAGAGCACCAGGATGAGTTTACCGTCCTCCCCGACCAGCAAACTCACTTGACTTAAACCCAATCGAGCATCTGTGGGACCATCTCGATCGAGGTGTTCGCGCCATGGATCCTCAACCGCGTAATCTAGCGCAGCTGGCCACGGCATTAGAGTCGGCATGGCTCAACATCCCAAAAACACCTTCAGGGACCTAAGTGTCTCTCTTCCTGCACGTCTCGCAGCAGTCCGCTCAGCGAAAGGTGGTTATTCTGGCTTTTGACAGATTGTCACATTAATGCGACTGGACTGTGTATATGAAAATCGTAAGCTGTGGCTCATTATGGATGTTTCTGGATGACGTTCCTTCTGGCATGTCTCAGGTTTCTTCAGAGGGTAAAGGAATTGAAGAGACAAGTCTGTACCATTTAAATCTTGCTATTACTTCTCATTAAAGAACAACCGATCTCAGAGCTGATGTTTTTGTCTCTGATTGGCCTGTACTGATTGCCTTTAATAAGACTTCTGATTGGCTTACCTTTTTGGTAGTGAAATAAAGCGACTCTGGTTAGCTATGTTTTTTTGATTTTGAAAAGGACTGGTTTTTGAAGCGTAGGTCCGCGTGGAGTTTTTTGTTTACCCCCAGAACTTCCGCACTTTTGAAAGGGGTTTGATGGATTATTTCTACAGATTTGCATTTCGAATGAGAGAAAAACACAACGAATCAGCAATCACAGAACTCTCCTCGCAGAGACTTTTTGATGCTCAGTACTTAACATTGGGGGGTATCCGCCTATTAATAACAATGACTTAAATTTTTAAAATTAAGAAAAATACAAAGAGGTTTTAACTTTTAAATTTCGAGTTTCCTACATGTTGACGAAACATCTTACATTATTATTTCTCTCTTTTTTGAGCTTGATTGTTGAACAGGCGTCACTTGGCACAACATCAACTTTCGAGGTAGGTCGTGCAAAGCAGCAATTAAAAAGATTAAAAAAATTAATTAATTTGAATTTTGACATCTTGAATTCAACTTATGTTTTTCGCAATCACGTGTGTGTGTGTGCATGTCGGCGTGTGGGTTTGTGTCTGTGTGCAGGCAGGAGTGTGTGTGTGTAGGTTTGTGTATATGTGTAGGTGTGTGTAGGACCTGGACGCAACCTGGAGACGTTTTTCGCTAGAGGAGCAGCATCGTGAGGCCGGTCGACGGTGGTGCTGCAGAGGAAGGCCGGGGGAAAATAAAATCAAAGGACGCCAAAACAGCTAAATGAGAACAATAAGCAATGTGATTGCTCAAAAACATTTGCATCAAAAAATAAATAAATAAAGTAATAAAAAAGAGATCCATCTTTTATATAGTATTGGATTAAAACAGCTTCATCCTTGTCGTAATGATGATGCAAATCAAAACACTACTTATTTTTGAAGCAATATAACGTAATGCAAACCTTGTTCCCTATCTGTGACAAATATGCTAATTATGTGACATCATTCTTGCTTTATTTTTTAATGCATCACAAAACAATATTATGCTTGCATAGCACTAACATTTGAAATTTTATCCACCAAATAAATTGCGAAAAAAACTTCGAAAATCTTTACAAAGCAACAGAAATACAAGCTGATTTTTCTCAAAACAGCAGTCAATTAGTTTCCAAAGACGCATCATAACGTTTCCCTCGCACGAACACAGGCATCATAACTCACGACGCGGACTGCTAACATCCGCTGCCAGAATTTGTGGCAGCCATTTTTCCAATAAATATAGCTTCCATAAAACAAGGCGGAAGTGCTGAAGAAGGCACCAACCTGGACAACCATTTATCAAACTCTTTCCTTTTCAGGAAAGCAATCGCTAAAGCCCATGTTTGGAAATTTTTCAGGAATATTTCAAAATAGCATGTCATGGGCTTGTGCTATAGAATTATTTTAACATGTAATTTAATCTGGGTGTCTTTCGAGAATGTGAGTTTTAAAGTGTAATTTCTTCTTATAAGACGGTACAGTGAAATACCTATAGTCCAGTCAATGGGTGCTCAAAACAGGGGTGTAGCGTGCATGGAATATGAGATAATTATTGACTTCAGAATATTGTTAGCGGTAGGTAGTAAGTAAACATACTAAAAGTTCCCGCCCCTAGGTGGTGAGCTAAATGTGGGAGGGAGGGGGGGAAGAAAATTTTGGGTTTTTCGAAAACATGTCGGAAACGGTGGAAAAAATGCGTTTAAAATAAAAATTCGAGGTAAATAAACTTAGCAAGAAACTGTTTCTACACATATTTGTCAGATTTCCAATAATTTCCCGGGTATATGTTCATGAAGAATCGATTATTTTCGGAAAAATTCTTTCTTTTTGTCAAACATTTGCTTCTAGAGACACCCCAGCATCAGTATTCATGAAATTTGTCAATCACAAAGTTGTAGAGCTTTAAATTTCCTTCAACTTGATACCCTATTTTGTTCAACCAATCAAAAGTTGAAGAATTTCAAACACGCACTTTCACGGCAAAAAATGGAACACTTGCCATTCACAAATTTCAAACTGACTCGAAAGGATCGCGCACTTCCTCTTTCCTCAATGAATTCGACAATCCTGATCGACAATAAAGACGTATTTGTGGATTACTACAACACAAATGATTTTTCGGGGGGGGGGGGGGATCGTAAAGTTGTGACTTTGTGACAAGGGGGAAGGAAGGAGTAAGAAATGTGATATCAAGCATTTTGTAATACGAACATGTTTATAAAAATTAGTTTATGAAAGGTACTTTGTGACAAATGGGGAGGGGGGTCAAAAATGTTGAAAAAAAAAATGTAGCATCATTTATATGAACAGCCCTTTTACCAAGAAATCGCAGCGAGATTTGCAGAACTACGTATATGCAGTATGAATTAGCTCCATACTCATGGAATTGTTTAACCGAAGTGAACTGAGGAAGTGCAGAAAGCCTTGCATGTATGTATGTATTCGCGAAAAAAATTTCATCCAAAAATCGGCCTTAATTTCCATTTTGCTCACCCCCAAATGAATGTTGAGTTTTTTTTTTTTTTTTTTTACCCGACCACACGTGGATATGTGCCTAGAAACATACAGACACCCAAAATATCCATTTTGACTATCCCCGAGTTAATTACAACGAGTTTTCTTGTGACGTCTGTATGCATACGTATGTATGTGCGTATGTGTGTCGTACAACTCAAGAACGGTATGTCCTAGAAAGTTGAAATTCTGTACGTAGACTTCTAGTGGGATCTAGTTGTGCACCTCCCCTTGTGGTTGTATTCGGGTGTTTCTAAAGGGGTCTCTTCCCCCTTTTTGGGGGGAAATCATTGTTAATTTCGATGTAAACTCAAGTAGTGTTATAATTTGGCGGACACTGGACGATATATCGCCAGTATTTTGATCGCCAAGATTGTCCCCAACTTGGCGACAAATTTGACGATTTAATTTTTTTTTTTTAAATCAGGTTTCAATTTGCCCATTGCTGGTGATATTTAGAGAGTAAACTATTGAATCACATTAAAAAATACCAGTAATGGGGAAATGACATTAAACTGGAGTAAAAGGAAGTCATGTGATGCACACATCAGCTCTTTTAACTTGATATTTCTTGTTTAAACTCTGGACAATTGGTTTCGTATGCATTTTTGGTTTTGATTGTCGCTGACTTTTTATTGTCATTTATCTTTTAAATACTCATATCCCACCCCCCTCCCGGCCCTTGACGATTGATTGCCCTCAAGAGGAGTCAAATCGGTTCTTTAGGGGGCTCTCACCTCCATGTTGGAAACCACAGGTGAAAAAATCATACAGTATTTTTCATATTCATGACTTTTTTATTAATGTTATTAACAGCCATGTCTTTAAAAATAAAGTATATAACATTGGAAAATTAGATAACATAATGAAACACAAGTTTTTAACTATTGTATGAGTTTTTTTTTTTTTTTTTTTTTTTTCCTTAAGGAGTATCCCCGTCTAGAAGAAAATTGATGGAAATGTCAAACGTTCTTAAAGCAAATATCTGAAAGCGTGAAGTCTTTATCCAATTCATTTTTGGCAGAAACACTACAATTTAAAAAATATAATAGCACACTTTAACACAAAATCATAATTGTTGGCTCCAGAAACTAAAAGCAGTTACCACCGTACAATTCAGAAAGCCATCACAAAACTCATCATCCGAAACCAAATACTTCAGACTTCTGGAAGCATCCATTTCACGCAACATCCCACACGATCCCAATACATCTTCATCATAAAAAAGAAGCCATACCTTAAACTCTTGCCAGGAAAAGGGACTAACTTCAGAACGGGGGAGTCCTTGGACCGCATAAGCGATTACCCTCAAGAACAGAATAGACTGGCACATTTATTTCATGACTGTATAAACGCAGGGCAATGCTGACCCTGGGAATATAACCTTCAGAATGATAATAAAAAGGAAAATTCTAAGAGAAAAAAGTGCAGTTGACCCCCTCCCCCTTTTTTCGGATATTAATGGATTTCAGAGTGGACTGAACCTTTGCCTGTCTTCGAAGATGGATGACTTTTCAGTTCAGCCTTACTCCGCAAACTCTAGGGACCTAAAAACCATGCCCACATCAAATAGAAAATAAGCAATTGTGAGGCTAGTTTCTCCGTAAGTTCTTTTTATGCTTTCAGTTTTAGTTTAGATATTTAAAGTTTCATTCAAACTATCCTTTTGCTTCTTGCTAGTCAACCTTACGCAAATATTGCCTTTAAATGACAGTGTGTAGCTTCTGATTATCTGGTTTCGCATTATTCAGTTTCTGGATTATTTGTTGAACTAGAATAATTACTTAATTGTGCGATATCATTGTTTTTACAATTCATTCAAAGCTAATAATGCAAAAAAATATAACCGTTTGTATTGGTTGAGTACTAAACGAGCATACATTGAAGGATTTGGCTTTTGGAACAGCATGTTGTGCAAACCATCTATTCTTTAAATTAGGGCTCGTAAGGTCGCGAGAGGGGACAGACAGACAAAGTTACCTTCTCTCTTTCGAAGAAGTGGAGCTTTCAAAAGTCAAGATTTGAGCCTAGGAATTGGGTCGAAAAGATATTTTTTTGAACTAGTGTGTACAGTCTCAATGATCCAATAAAATAAATTGCATAGTCTCGGTATGGGAAATGAAGGCTGTGTACTTTGGAAATTCCGCTTGCACAGCGTTGAGTTGCTATTGTTACGTTTTAGTTGTGTGGTTACTTTGTTGGAATATTACCTTTAATCATACGTTTAGAGCGCATTTTTTAATTAAGAATGTGAAATTACTTTTCTTACTTTTAAAGTAATTTTTCATCTACAAAACACAAGTTTTTGTGATTATGTTAAGCGAAACAAACAAGTATTTTTTAAGACTGAACTTCTTGAAAACTTCTGTCATGAACTACGAGTTTCTTATGGTAGAATTGATCTATGCGCTCTTAGCAGTGCGCATAGACAGTCTAGATTAAACAAGTGATAAAAAAGAGGCCAAGCGTGCTAAGTGGCTTTTTGGCCTAACAAATGCTGTTTTTTTTCCTTATATATTTTAAAATTGAACACTACTGCTACAAAAGCGAAATGTGATCAATCAAGGAACTGAGTGAAAAATAAATATTTGTACCTAGGTTTTATTCCTGATCTTAAAGTTTTGAAGTTTGGAGTCCGAATACTTACAATTAACTTACAAAATATAGTTTCGGTATTTATAAATTCCGTATAGAAAAAAATACTATGGAAAATCAAATAATTTGCATAATAAAAAGTTTTAAAAAGTGATGAGAAATCTTTTTGCTTTATTTTTAAAAACATTTAACTCTAATGAAGATTTCCAATGAAAAGTGCAAAAAAATATTTAAAAAAAGTAGAACTGACACAAGTTACAAATTTGAGCAAAAGTTTTCGAAAAGAATTCTTTTTAACTGGAAATAAGCCTACGTGTGAAGATTTGAGAGCATTTTTGATAAGCTGCAAGTAGATAAAGAACATTCAACTTTTTAAAATTTCTTGAGAAAATAAAATCAGGGTACGTAGTTACAGAAAAGCAAGTTTATGACAATCGTAATTTGACATGCCGTCTTATGGAATTTTACATTAATATTGTCATTATCATTTTTTTAAAGCTTAGTCCACAAATTTGTTGCACTTTTTGGTTGATTATATTAGCATAATAATCAATAGGATAGTATGGGTAGGTGGGACGAAGTGAAATAGTTTGGACAACTTTTCCTTTTTACAATCAACAAGTCGGAAATTTTCTTTGAAAATTGCAGTACATAAAGAAAGAACAATGTATTTTATAATGAAACTTACATTGAAACGTTATTTTTTATTTTTGGCAGAAATTTGTAACTTAAAACAATAAAGGAAAACTTTCATGAGATAAAATAAAAAATAAAATATTTTCTAAAGAAATACTTTCTATTTGATGATTAAAAATATTTTTGATCAAGCGAATAAGTAAATAAAATAATGAGTTAAATAGACGATTAAACAATAAATGAATATAGAAATAAAGGAATTAACATATGAGAGAAAATAAATGAGTTAATAAAACATTAAATGAACGAGAAAACAGGTGTTTGAATGAAGAAGTAACTGAATTATGGAATGAAGGAATGTGAATGAATATTAATGTTAATGAATGCGTAGGAGTGATTTAATAAATGATTGAATAAGTAAACGAAATGTGCTATTTCATTTTGAACCATCCGCTTAGCTCCGCGTGTACTTGTACTCTAATTTTACCAATGAATTTAATTAAAATAGGCTCAATATTAAATAAATAAATCTCAATAAATATTTAAAGTGTTAATAACGATAACTTTATCATTATATATAATAACAGATTTTTTTTGTTTGACTGACAACAAAATATTACAATGTGAATGAATATCAACTTTTGAAAATTAATTGTACTATGTGTATTTATTTTCAGACAACTTTTTCCTGATTGAAATAAACTACCTGTATAAAGTATTATGAGATAACTTATATAAACTACCTATATAAAGTATTATCAGATAACTTATATAAACTACCTATATAAAGTATTATCAGATAACTTTATATAAACTACCTATATAAAGTATTATCAGATAACTAGCGACAAAAATAGGGCTAATATTTCACATTTTCACTTTGTCCCACATTCCTCTGCTTTTTCAAACTGTTTCATTATTGTCGATTACTGCATAATACTAAAAAGGTAACCAAAAGTATACATTTAACTAGATGTTGATGGAGAGTGAATTAAAATTTCTGCTGCATTCGAATAATTGCATAAAATAAATATTTCATTGGTTGGTAATTTAAACTAAAGCTTTTATAGTATGTATTTTCTAGTCTAGTTGCAAGACATCTTTCTTTTCTCATTTATTTATGTTTTTATCGATGGTAAGGGCGCTTTATCACAAAAACAACGCTCTCATATCAGTTCACAAAGTTGATTGTGGTATGTTTCGAGCACTTAGGGTTACGGCACCAGTAACAGGCAAGGATCCAGTAACAGACAGTCGTAAGTTTGGAGTTTAATAACAAGAATTTTAGGCAGGTAAGACTGATGTTGCCGTGGCCCATAAATACGGTGCAACCATCTAGTGTTATCAGAGTGAATGTCATGAGCCAGGTGGTATTTACAAGGCAGTGGTGGAAGATTATGAACAGCTACCACGAGGTCAGCTGGTGTTTGCAATATTATTTTGCTCAAAAACAAATAAAAACTATGGATGCCCACATGGAAGGAGCAAGTTGCGCCATCAAAAAAAGGGGGGGGGGTATTTATTTATTTATTTATTAAGTTTATTTATTGATTTTTTTAATTAAAGTTTTTTTTAATCTTATTTGATTTTATTTTATTCTGTTTATATTTAATTTCATTTATTTATTTAGTTTGTGATTGTATGTGGGTGTGTGTGTCATTGGCGTAGCACAGAACTTTTCTAATAAAATAATAATAACGATAATATTAAAAATAAATAAATAAACAAATAAATGAAAATAGATTAAAAAAATTAATGAAAAAAGAGGGCTAGGAAATAAGAAAATAAAATAATAAAAATTGAAAGCGGGTTGAGAAAAAGGGGGGGGGTGCAGGAATTTGCACCTTGGGGGGGGGGGACCCCTGGAAATGACGATTTTCTCCAAAATACGTCAAAAGATGTACTCAACCCCTTGTCAAATCGGATTGATATATTTCACGAGCATAACGAAAGCAATATTAAAAAACCATTGTTCCACCATCCTGGTCCTTCTCTGTCTGCACCCTGCTCTCAATCAAAAGACGCCTTCTTGACTGGTTGTCTAAAGACTCCAACAAACTATTACCGTAAGCGAAAATATTGGCTAAAAAGACATCCTGTATATAAAAGACTGCAGTCTATTGGGTCTCTTTGTTGTAGGGCACTTCTCCTAAATGAGTCTATTCTGCTGTTTTTCTTTTGTGTGGGAAAGCAAAAAGGCAAGCCTTGCCTAAATATAAATTGATCCAACAGTTGGTAGGAGCTATTTTGCTGAGGCGGGTCGCATTTTTTCGCTTTTCTTTGCTTTCTCCGCAGAGGTGGTGAGAAATACACAGATAAAAACGATTTGGTATAGAAATTCCTTTTTTGAAATGTCAAGCCGATTAGGTTGAAGGTTTTTTTCAGGCTCAGTGCTTGTGTCAGGCTGTGGAGCGGTTTTTTTCCCCTCAAAGAAAACGAAATATAGATGATATAGCGATTTTCTTTCGACTGTCATAGGATGTGGAATTATTTGATGACGATTTCCGAAAAGTTTCTTTCCGGTCCTTTTTTCTTTACAACGTACACTTGAGTAATGAATAGCTTTTGTATGAATACAGTGCTGGCTCAGACAAAAATCTGAAATAAATTCTATTATCTCTTAAATTACAGAACTATATAAATTTTTTATGTGTGTCTATTACTTTGATGGAACTGTAGAGTTTCTTTTCTCTACAAGAAATTGAAATAAAGGTACCAAACGGTTTCCGTTTGACTATGATTTATTTGATGATAATTTCTGTAAAAGTTTTGTTACTTTTTTTTTCTTTTTTACAAATAAGGCACCTTACTGCTGTATCACAAATGCCGTAGAAATGCTGCATCACAAAAAAAAAAAAATAAAATAAATTCATCAAACAAACTCTTAAACAATCTAATCTTATTTTTTTAATGTATGTCTATAATTCTGCAGAACGTCTTCACCATTTTTCTATAGTTTATTTCCTAAAAATAAGTATAACCACTGTTAAAATATTTTTTTGATTTTTCAAACATTCTAGCAGTTTGTGTTCAGTTGTGAGCTCGACGCTTTTTATTTTAATGAATATACATCTAAAACTGAGTTCCTTTGATCGGCATAGAATTGTATGTCACTTAGTGAATTGGTTCGAAATCCGGCCTAAAACTCAATCTTAATTTAAAACAATCACTGCCGAGGCATAATTTAAAATTTTGCTTTAGTTACACACACTTATTTTCGTTTTAAGACTGTGCTTAAAATATGAAATAGTAGACGCCATCTGGACGATCCTAATTTTATATTATTTTTAAGCAGATAAAAACTGTAAGTTGTTTTTTTTTTAACTTCTGCTGCAAACATAACAAGAAGTTTGAATGTTAATTAATTTATTTCTCTTCAAAACATAAGTCAATAACCTATGTTATTTGCATCAATTTATGATGCTCTATGATTTTTTTTATTTGTTAGTAAATAATTTTATTTAAAAAGAAAAAAATTGAAACTGTTTCCTTTATTTTAAATGTCATAGCAATTATTTGTGCGAGCTTCAATTTTGAGTACTTATATAGCAGATTTATTGTTTTTACCAAGGCATGCTTCCAAAGGTACCTTTTTTATGTTTTGAATATTTCGACTTCGCTATGCAAGAATTTTGCCGTGGTGCCCAATTCAAAAACAAACGATCGGTCGGACTCGTAACCGAAGGGTCCAGGGCTGGATACCAGCCCGTTGAAAATCCTCCGTGTTCGTCAATGGTGACTGGGGCACGATAAATATGTCGAGGTCATAAAGTCTTCCAGGTGAACCGATACCTCTGGTCTGCCGGACCAGAAATTGCTCGGCTTCTGGATCGGATAAAAAAAAGAGCTCCCTTCAGGACCCCATCCAACCAGTTAAAACACAAATAGTGGTAGGTACGGGGAATGTGAAATATGATAACATGAAACAAATAAAATAGCAAAAACTGTTATTTTTTTTCCCTGAAGTCTCTCAGCAAAATGTTTTTTAAAATATATAAATTAGATCCACTGATATTTTACCGATTTCAACAACAGTTGACTAACAAAAAATTATTTAGTGTCCTATCTACTTATACAACGATATAACTATAACAACTTACAATACAAATAGTTTGTAACAACAGATAATTTATAGCAATATTCATGAATATCAATAAAGCGGTGTAATTCTTAAAATTGCCATTTATGAATAACTGCTGTCAGAAATTACACAAGTAATTCTAAAAGAATTTAAAAAAAAAAAAAAAAAAAAAAAACTCGCTTACTTAGCTAACATTTTAAACTAGAATGTCACACGTGAAGGTATGACGGGTGAAAACTGCATTTACTCTTCTACTTTTTAACGAATCAATGCCTGTGTAGTGATATTTTGATAGTTGATATTTTAACTCCAGTGGAAGAACCCTAAACTCCAGTAGATGGCGTTAATAGTCGACCACTTTTTTTCGTTTCTTCATTCTCCTAAAAAGAGTCTTTCCAGTAACAGAGTTAAGTGACAGCATCCAGTTTAGCCTTGTGACAATAAAGCATTTTCCTCCATGCCAAACATTACCAAAAAATATTATCAAATTTTCATGCCGTGGCGCGGGTTTCATTGTTGATGACGTCAGGAGTGCTAAAAGAATCATTCGCTATTATATGTATGATGAAATGTACTTAAAAGTTGATACTGTCAGTTTTCACTATTTCGAAAGCATTCAATTAATTATTCATAGAGGAAAAAAAAGTGTAACGATTGTTACCAATAGTATACAGGTCGTGACTTTTTGTGATGCAATCTTATTTTTCTTTCAGTTAAAACCAGTAAATGCTCAGGAAATCTGATAAATTTTCTCAGCGTTATTTATCTCCTAACGCAAATTAACGTCAAATTTAAAAGGCTACATGTTTAATGATCTTTGCACAGCTCCTGAACGCCATTGAAGTTGCATTAGTTTTTATACTTATAAAAAAAAATCAGATCTCAAATCACCATTAATTTCACGCAAAGCATTAAGCATAATTTGTTTTCACAGTCATTTATATACCCGTACGGAAATGTTTCAAGTCTTCATTTATAATGGATTTCACACGCATTTTTAAATTACGATAGTTTTCGCTTAAACATCAATAAGTAGCTTATTTTATTTGTTTAACATCTTTTTTTTTCTTCGGACATTGCATTGTATTTTTTAAATGAAAATCCGTTTTTACTTCCTTTTACAAAAAAGGAAGTACTGTATTCGCGAAAAAATTTTCACTCCAAATTCTTAATTTCTATTTTGCTCACCCCCGAATTAGGTGTTAAGTTTTTCTTTTTTTTTTTCAACCCGACCACAGGCGGATAAGTGCCTAAGCACGTACAAAAACCCGAAGTATCCATTTTGACATTCCCCGAGTTAATTACAATGACTTTTCTCGTGACGTCCGTATGTACGTATGTATGTATGTGCGTATGTGTGTATGTGCGTATGTGTGTATGTGCGTATGTGAGTATGTGTGGATACGCGTATGTGCGGATGTATGTCGCATAACTCAAGAACGGTATGTCCTAGAAGTTTGAAACTTGGTACGTAGACTACTAGTGGGGTGTAGTTGTGCACCTCTCATTTTGGTTGAATTCCGGTGTTTCTAAAGGGGTTTTTGGGGGGAAATCATTGCTGATTTCGATGTATGCTCAAGTGGTGTCATAATTTGGCGGACACTTGGCGATATATCGTCCATCTTTTGGTCACCAAGTTGGCGTCAAATTTGGCGATTTTTTAAAAATTTGATTTTAATTTGGCCACTGGTGGTGATATGTAGAGAGTAAACTATTGAATCACATTAAAATTTCCAATAATGGGAAAATGACATTGAAATTGGAGTAAAAGGAAGTCATGTGATGTCATCAGCTCCTTTCGTTTTATTCAACCTGAAAAATGTGGGTGATGTATGATTTCTTTTTTTTTTTAAGTGTAGTTTTTTTATAATGACTTTCTTGTTAAAAATTTTTAAATACCCGTCCATATTTCCCCTAGTTACGTGCCTGGTACATAATTCCTTAAGTTACGTATAATTTAATAAATCTTGTTTTATATTCATTTTTTGATTAATGCATTTGCATTCTTGCATCTAAAAATTCTCCTTTTCTCCATTCATTCACCTATTTTCTTATTCATTCACTATTTTATTTGCTAACTTATTAATTCTCATACATTAATGAATTAATTTATTTTATTCCTTCTAATGTTTAAAAAACTTTCAATTTTAATCTAACCTCACTATTTTAACCTTCGATAAAAATATAGCATTCTTACTGTACATTGATTATTCGAAACAAAATATCAACAAGTTAACTTGTTTCGAAACGCTCGTTGCTTTGTTTTTTAGAGGATGCAGAATGACTTTTAAAAAACAAACAAACGCTACTTCAAAGCAAAGCAATATCGAAAATTACTCAGCATTTAATAAATGTTGCCTTTTATTCTCCATTGATGGTGTTTTCGATAAAACGCACATTATTTTGAGGACTAATACTTCTTGGATACTAATGGGGAATTTTCTCCTTCATTAAAAAAAAAATCTTTCATTATAAAACATAACAGACAATTTTGCGAGAAGCAGCACTTTTATCAAATGCTATAAACAATGCTTTTGATGATAAAGAATGCGGGAGAAAGTCCTATACCAAAATATTTGCTTATGATACAATGTAAATTGACTTCAAACCACCTTTAAAAAATGTCTGCTTTTTGAACTAAAGACTGCTTAAGTAATATAAACTAAGGTTTTCTGATTGAATCAAAATTCGTCAGCCATGACAAACTTTAAAAACCTATTAAACCCCATAAGAGAACCCATAAAAAAGTACGTACCACCAAATTATTTCTTTTCCAACTAAGTATAAAAATTAGATTATAGTGCTAGTTTGTAACTTTATCTTTACATACTCTTTGTTTACCATTCCTTACATAGATAGATAAATTCTGAAACGTAATTTTATAAAATCTAAAAAATAATTTTAATTTTTGGGCAAAGTAAATTAGTTAGGCTAACTTAGGTTTTTTAAAAATTACCAAATTAAAAAATTGTTTTGATTATTACAGCACATAAATAAATATGTATTTTATAATAAAACTTGCATTAAAACGCATTTTTCTATTTTTTACTGCAAATTCGCTCTTTCAAAAAAAGACGGAAAGTTTTTTAATTATTTTGTCATTTTTTTTATAAAATATTTTTCTAGTGACATATTTTTTATCAAATGGATGAGTAAGGAAAATAATGGATGAATAAATAAATAGATAGTGAAAAAATTAACGAATAAATAAGTAACGTAATTGATTAATGTTAGATAATCAATAAATGAGCAAATAGAATAGCGAATGAATAAGAAAATAGGTGAATGATTGAAAAAAAAAGAGTATTTTTCAATGAAACAATGCAAACGAATTAATCAGAAAATGAATACATAAGTGGCTTAATAAATTATTGAATAAACAAACGAAATGAACTATTTCACATTGCTCTGCATGCTCTTGACAAATTGGACTAAACCTATAAAATAAAAATATGCTTACTATTAATTTTTAAAATATTGCACTGCATATTAGTAGGTTTCAATTAAAATTAAAAATGTTAGGTAATGATAAAAACATTTTGATTCTAAAATACAAACGAGCTGATGTGTGCCTCACAAGACTTCCTTTTACTCCAATTTAATGTCATTTTCCCATTATTGGTAATTTTAATGTCATTCAATAGTTTACTCTCTAAATATCACCAACAATGGCCAAATTAAAACCAGATTTTTTAAAAAAATGCCAAATTTATCGCCAAGTTGGCGACAAAACTTACCGACCAAAAGACTGGCGATATATCGCCAAGTGTCCGCCAAATTGTAACACCACTTGAGTTTACATCGAAATTAACAATGATTTCCTCCCAAAAAGGGGCAAAAGACCCCTTTAGAAACACCCGAATGCAACCAAAAGGGGAGGTGCTCTACTAGATCCCACTAGGAGTCTACATACCCAATTTCAACTTTCTAGGACATACCGTTCTTGAGTTATGCGACATACGCACATCCGCACATACATACATACATACGTTACAGATGTCACGAGAAAATTCTTTGTAATTAACTCGGGAATCATCATTATGTATATCTCGCGTGTCTATATGTTTTTAGGCATTTGTCCATGTACGGTCGAGTCGAAAACAAAACTCAATATTCATTTGGGGGTGATCAAAATGGTAATTAAGGTCGATTTTTTTGTGCGTATGTCGGCACATACGCACATACATACATACGTACATACAGACGTCACGAGAAATTGCGTTGTAATTAACTCGAGAATCGTCATGATGGATATTTCACGTGTTTATACGTTCTTAGGCACCTATCCACGTGTGATCGAGTGGAAAAAAAAACTCAATATTCTTTCGGGGGTGAATAAAATGGAAATTAATGTCAATTTTTGAGTGAAATTTTTTTCGCGAATACAATACTTCCTTTTTCGTAAAAGGAAGTAAAACAATTATTGATTTAAAACAAAGTATTAATTAATGAAATAAGCATCAATTTATGAAAATTGTTTGCATTATCATATGCTTTGATTTTTAGACATAACCTTTTCTTTACTGTTGCCTACTACATAATTAAAATATTACCTGATAAGAGATGCTAAAATCAGAGTAAATATTTCGCTACTTAATTTTGTCCCACTATTTCACTTTTTCCCACATTCCCCTACTATTGTAAAGAAAAATTATTTTTTATTTCCTCTTTAGATTATTAAAATAATAGCAAAAATAAATAAATAAATAATAATAAAAGAATAATGTATCACCACTGTGAACTTCGAAACATTTCTTTTTTTTGTTGGTTAAATAAATTAAATAAAGAATTAATTAAGCTCTTAATTATTAAGTAACACATTTCAGTGTAATGTAGCATTTTATTAAGTGAATATCGTATGAAAAAGAACTTCCTTTTCGAAGGAATAGGAATTAAAAATGTATGTACCTGTAAATTATTAAAAAAGTAACATCTTAGAGAGAAAAATAAGATTTGCAATCAAGCGATTGATAATATCACGAAAGTAGCCTAATCCAATGTGGTCATCAACGGAAAGCCACGACCGCGGAGGAGGAAAAAAAAACTAAAAATTAGCCAATTGCTCCTTTACTTTGACTTCCGCTTCAACAATTCCAACTTGTTCCACTCGAACATTTTTGCTTTGTGGATTTCGTCGTTTCTTTTTTACTGGGATGTTCCTTTCAATTCAGTTCCTTTTTTACTACTTTTCTCTTAGCTTCTTTGTAACAAGGTTTGACCTTGTTAGAAAAGAGAAAATTTCGAAGACAGCGAAAGAATGACAAAGTGAAAAAGTCACATAGCAACTGCAAGTTTTGTGGAAAAATTAATGATTTTAAAAGAAAAAGCTTGTTTAATATGCGTAGAGGCATTAATTTTAAATCAAACTCACTGGACTAGGAGGCTTCACCTGAAGCATATAAAACTTTCTGTTGCGTTCAAAAATGAGCACGCACATTTTTTTTTTTTTTTAAACCAAAACTCATGAATGTTTTTTTCTCGGTTTCGCAAGTCATCTTTTTCCTGAGAAAGACAAAAGGGTTCGTCGGTTGGCACATTTCTTTATCTAATAATTCTAGAGTTACGTGGGAAAAATTACATTTTAAAAGGAATGGGCTTGCTGTAAATGTATAACAGGCTTAACTTTAGAACAATTTCACTAATTGGTACGTTTCTTTAAAATGTATTTTGTCCGTTCAAATCAATTGATTAGTAAATTGTATCACTAAATAATTTTACCTACTATTATATTCATCAATTAATCTTGACAGTAACAAGTAACTTTAACCATATCTTTACTTTTTTTTTCCGGTTTTCAAAATGTTCGGTGAAATAACTTTTCAGACATTTCCATGTGACGGTCTCCTTCACATATTTTTTTATTTAAAAAATTTTCCACCTTAAATTGTTTGTTTTTAATAGTGAAACGAGGTAATTATAATCCGTGCGCTATAAACCAGTCACACCAACCCAGATAACGTCTGACCACGAAAAGTTGAGCCTTTGCTCGGCCTCGTTTCAGAATGGTCCATTTTCTTGAAGGGATGATATGAAGAGTAAAGTTGGAACAGAATTGCAAGTGCGTCATCGGTTCTAGAGATGGAATACGTCACTTTGGAATTTCAGAAAATGGCCAAAGTGGTAAAACATTTCAGTTTTGTGCGGTCAAGGCAGTTGTCTCATTGAGCAGGTCACATCCTACGTAAGTGGGTGGGTCCTGGTTTTACTTCTTTCGGCAGATTGAATTGGTCATTCATTGGTCAGAGATAACAACACCCCCAAAAATTAATTTCAATTGAAAATTAGCGCGAGTAGTGTTGCAATAAAGAATGCAAGGCTTGTCATTTTTACTTTTTTGTCAACTCAACGCAGTTATTGCCGCAACTTAAATCTTTCACGTCTATATAACCACATAAGGAAAATGTACGAGGAGTATTTTTTTTTTTTAATATTTCCAAAATGCTGCTAAACTTCAAAATATGGTACGCGTCCTTTCTTCCTTCTCTACCTATTTTAAGGAATGGACCCATTTTCTCAAATGATTGGCAAGGGTCATTTGTTCGCTGTTGGGCTATATCATAATTCGTTTCATTTGCCATCTTTTTGACAACAATTTTAAAACGCTTATAGAGATATCGTATATATACGTGCGCTACCGAGGAAAATGACGCCAAAGAAATCACCAAATCAATGAATGACACCGAATAGTAGTCTCAAAATCAAGAAATGCAGGAAGTTTATGAGTGAAATTTATGTTTAAACCCTTTTTTGTGACTCGATCGACATAAAAACGCAATAGAAGTAAAGGTCAAGTTAATGCAGTATCTCTGCTATGATTTTTTTTTTAAGTTTTTTTTCTGTTTATGTTTTGTGTACTAATTTAATTGTTCTAATTATGGTGGAAATCCCGATTTTTACTCTCTTTAATGAATGCTTATTGTGACTGTGGACACTGTGATGCCACTTCTTTTGATAAGTTTTCTTAAGAATTTTTACTGAAATTTCTATAAGTCCAGTGTTACAAAAAAGTCAATGTAAAGCCACGGCAAATGTTTTATAGCACCTCATAAGATTGGATACTACATAGGTTAAATTTAATTGAAACAGCTTGGGGTTTATATTTATTTCAAATCTATTTTTTATGGATTACAAACGCTATTTAAGTTAATATTCGGTGTTTCTATCTTTTTTTCTTAGCGTTGTTTTTCCAGCATAACTTGGAAAATAAATTTGGTAGTACGATGCACAAAAAAGAAAAAATACAATTTCACTAATTATAAAGTATGGTGATCGATTTTGATACATTTTGGTGCAACACAAGTCAGCAATAAGCTATAGTAAAACTATGTAACACTCTTTGCAGATAGCAAGTTGTATAAACCCGATTACACCACTATTACGGGAGCAAAGAGGTATCGGAAAATAAAAATCGGTTAATAAAGTGTCGGGTAAACGAAGGGTCACTTTAATTTGTATATCATTTTTGCGTAAGGGTGTTTCTGATACCTAAAGTGATGGATAATCGAGAGTCGAATTAATTTGGCTCTAACTCTAGAGCCAACTTTTTATTGTGCGTAGAAAACTAATATTTTAAGTTCTTGTAGATACATTTTTCTAAACAATAATTAACTGACAAAGGACATGTTGGGGTATAAATCCTTTGTCGAAGTTCCACTGATCGTTTGACACGTTAATAAAATTCAGTCCAATTTCCTCTCCTTCAAAATTTCAGAACCATTCCTTAACCACGAGACTCCGCTTTTCCATTGGGTGAAAAGGATTAATTAATTCCAGTAACTACTTAAAAGTAAGCACGGCAGAAGACACTGAGTTGCAAATTCCGCAAGAAACAAGATAATTTGTCCCCGGAAACAAAGTTAGCGAACTACACTAGCAGCGGACAAATCGCATAATCTCTTACATTTGGACGAATTAAGGATGATCCCTGTCTTCGTCTCCAGGTGGTAAGGCTTACGAGACATTTCGATGGCGTATAATTCCTTTTCATTCAACCGAAATATAATTTGGGGGATTATTTTGCGCACAATTCCGATGCACGATGCGCAACGAGGTGAAGATGTCTTCTTCGTAACGTAATAGATTTAGTGCCCTCTGGAGAGAGTGAAGTAGAGAGAGAGTTTCAATGTCTTAGTGGAGTGGTAATTCTCTGGAAGGTAATTTTTGTCCGGTCGTGAGTTAAGTTTAATTAGGGTGCAATTTCTTAAGTGTGAACTACTTTTCGGGTGTTAATGATCTTAAGTTTTTGTTTTATAGTCACATTACTAAGAAACATTGTAGGTTCATATGTTGATGATAAACAGGAGTACTTGTGGTGTTTTAATTTCGTGTCTTCAACGGAGGCAGTAAGAAGCAGGGGGAAAGAAGTGTCAAAATTAAAAATTTGAAAATAACGAGTACAAATGGTAGTTGAACCTCTCCTCTGTCTTGGTTCAAGAGATAGTACTAGAAGCCGTGGCAGATGTTGCTGTACAGCATGATTTAGTAAAACTTTTCAGTGATAGCCTACCTAAGAGCCACTTTAAACGGGTTACCTCAAAACTTGGAAATGTCCACCTACGTACTTTTGTTTCTCATTGCTTCAGTTCAGTTTCTGGTTCAACTCTCTTATCCGTTTCATACTTTTTAAAGACATTTTCTATTTATTACTTGTTTTGAGATCAATAAGTATAATTAAAAAAAAGAGGGAACTATATGACGAGAGTCACTAATAGCACATTGACTAAAACGCTACATGTATGGGAAAGTTGCATGTGAGTCACAAAAAGCACGACGGTCACAAATCGCCGCAGTAAAGCCATCAACATGTTGCAAAAAAAATATGAACTTCAGTTCAAAGTGGTTATCACAAATTACATTGCAGTGATTTTTTCAAAATGTTACAAGGAGACTGGTCACAAATGAGTCGTTGGAGCGCCAATACGCCTAACAGAGTCAGTCCTGTGTGACGTAGTTATTTCACGTCATACTTGACGTTTGCTCAATAACGTCATACAATGGTTGTTATTTAATCACTATGACTCGCAATGGCGATTGGCAAATCTTACTTCGCTGTGACAGCGATATGTTGTTGTGAGTATCAGAGACGCTTTGACTTACAAAATGTCTCGGGCTTACAAGAAGCAAATTTTTTAAAAGAAACGAAAATCCGCCCTGCCGACTCAAGAGGTAACTGTGACTGAACTCCTTTGTGACGAGTGGATTGCCTGGATTTTTTAAAATGATTTGCAGGTCTTAAATCTTTTCAACCACTGGTTAAGTAGAAATACGAGAAGTTCATTTCTTTTGAATTAGTTATACCCTTGGAAACTTTTTCTAGAGTAATATTGAAAACAATTCATACAAGCAGCAGTCGAAACAGTAAAATGGAATATGATTGATTATTAAAGCAAAAGATCACGTTAGGTGCTTTGAAAGTAAGTGATTCGCGTTGATTAAGTTATTGAAAAATGTCAACAGCTCACGAGTCTATACCGCCGTGGGCAGGTAAGCGGCAGTATCTGCAGAAATGAGTTTTCGAGTTTTTGCATTTTGGATTCAATACTAACAATTGTGAAATGTTGAAACAAGACGCTATTTCTTCAGTAGAAATCAAATAAGCAAGCTTGTACTATAAAGCTAACGTACATTACATGACAAATATGCAAAAAATTGAAAAATGATTTGCAGTTACTGCTTTTTACCTGCCCGCTGTAGTATATTGTAGACCATCATGGATGCTTGACTATCTCGTCATTTGCCCTGCTCTTTCCAAACGCTCTATTGCGGACCGATGCTGGGATGTCAGGGGCTTTTTGGATTCATAGACTTTTGCTACAGCTGCTTTTTTATTATTTTTATTTTTTGTATCTTTGTCTACTTGTTTATATCCTTAATATAGTTGTTCTTTTGTATCTGTAGTTGTCTTAAAATCTTGCCATCAGAAAAAAAATATATTGTAGACAATTTACTAACCTGGCAAAAAAGGAAGCGGCAGCGGACGGCTGTGTGATTCCAAAAGGGGAATTCCCACAGGGCGTACTATACGAGGTACCCTGGAGCAGAGAATGCTGCGAACATCCTCCAAAGGACAGAGAATGCGGGAATTGCTTCCAGGCGTCATCCCTCCACCCCCTTGGGTCGAACAGTCCGTCACTGTGCTCACTGTAACCACTGGATGGAGAGGTCACAGGTAGGGCACCTCGGGCAGGTGGTCGTGGAGCTGGTGGGGCCATCCTCGGAGAAGCATGGGGATGAGCAGCGACATGGTGGGATTCGGCTTGAGCAACAGGATGTTCCAGATGTAGAGGTGTAATCTGAAAGAACATATACTATTATTACAATATTAATGAGCTGATGTGTGCTCATCATGACTTCCTTTTACTCCTAGTTTACTCTTTAAATATCACCAACAGTGGCCAAATGAAACAAATAAAAAAAAAGAAATAAAACGCCAAAAACTGTCACCAAGTTGGCGACGAAACTTGGCGACCAAAATACTGGCGATATATCGCCAAGTGTTCGCCAAATTATAACACCACTTGAGTTTACATCGAAATTAACAATGATTTCCCCCCAAAAAGGAGCAAAAGACCCCTTTAGAAAATCCGAATGCAACCAAAAGGGGAGGTGCACAACTAGATCCCACTAAGAGTCTACGTGCCAAATTTCTTTTTCTAGGACTTACCGTTCTTGAGTTATGCGACATCCGCACATCCGCACATACATACATACATACGTTACAGATGTCACGAGAAAATTCTTTGTAATTAACTCGGAAATCATCATTATGTATATTTCGCGTGTCTATACGTTTTTAGGCATTTATCCATGTACGGTCGAGTCGAAAACAAAACTCAATATTCATTTGGGGGTGATCGAAATGGTAATTAAGGTCGATTTTTGAGTGAAAATTTTTTCGCGAATATAATACTTCCTTTTTTGTAAAAGGACAAAAAATCAGAATTTATTCTTTATGAATTTTGATATTAGTAGAGAACGAAAGAAAGCAATACACATAACGGAAGTGACTAGGATATACCAACCAGTGAATGAATCCCGCCCCTCTCCCGGGATGAGCAACTCGTATTTAAAATAAACGATTTAAAAAGATTCTTCTTACGAATAAGTAAATTGACAGTGTAAATATATTGTTACACTGTCATATTTACACTGTCCCTTCCACTATTCACTGGATGTATCCTTCCTTACGTTTCCTAAAATACAATGATTAGAAAATGCACTTTTTTTTTCATTTCAACCCTTTAAAAAAACTGACGCAGAACCGGAAAAGTTCTCTCAGTTTTTTTTTTTTTTTTTTTTAACTACAAATGTAAATTAAAATGATGTCTTCACTATCCTATGATAAATTCTACTGTTTTTAATGATATTATATATTTCTGATTCACAGGTTGTGTACAGAATAGTCTATCCTACTCTATACACGTATAGATTACTGGGACTCATATTTTTTAACGCACAATTAAAATATATAGAGTAAAAAGTAAATCCATTACTACTCGAAAAGGGGATACTAAAGGTTAAAGATAGGGTTTTTAAAAAATGAACAAGTTGTCGGAGTTGAAACGTTGCATATGCAAGCCCATAACGAGAGTGAAAGTATTTGTTACTCTTGATGTATTGTTTGCAAAATATGTACCTTCTCTTGTAATTTTCAACTACGTTTTACAGTCGGACGATATAAATAGCTAAAAATAGACGCTTCTAACAAAAAAAAAATCATTCAAAGATGTTTTTATTTATTTCGCCTGCGTTCAGGCCAAAGTCACTCAGTCCCAAACTCCAGTTTTGATATATTTATTGATTGAAACTTTCAAACCGTTAAAAATATCGCAAAAAATATTTTGAAAAAAAAAAAAACTCTTTCAGCAAGTTTATTCATGCAAACTTTAAATTGCTTAAATGATTTACATCACAACATAACTAACTATAAAGTAGAACATTGTTATGAATCATCTTTTTCTTTTCTTTAAAGATTTAAGAGCCATAGTCTGTAAGGATCAGGCAGGTTGTGATTGTTGACATTTTTAATTTTCTTTATTTTTGCAAATGTTGTTCCTTATCATGAATGTAATGTTTGTGCAAAATATGAGCTTTGTCTGCCTAACCGTTTTTGGGAAATTAAATTTTTTAATTTAGGGGGCGTGGCACATTTTTGCGTGTTTTTCAAATTTGCAGATTTTAAAGTTCTTGTTGCTTTAAGCGCTCCTATAATGACATGGATTTTTAAATTCTATACTATTATATGGTCTTCTTAGATACTATTACAGCTGTCAAATCGGTGTCACTACGAGGGCGACGGCCACGAACTCCGTTTAAAAATGACCGAAAATGAATTTTTTTCTATATTCAAGGCCAATTTTCTCAAAGCACCTTCATGATGACACCAACATTTTTAGATCATTTTCTAGCCACACTTACATACATCAAAAATATGTATCAAAATCGGTGTCACTATAAGGGCGCCAGAAGATATTGGAACTTTTATTCGATAAATTTCACAAAAACACAAATATTTAAAATCTAACTACAGCTGTCGCCCTCATAGCAGAGATCTGATACTAAATTAGGTTGATAACCAACATGTTTGTCTAACATTTGCACAAAAAAAAATCGGTGTCACTCCTATTATTTTTGGAAATATAATCATTCGAAGTTAGTACGTTATGGCGTTTTTTTATATTTATTTATTTAATCTTTTCATCCCCAGATAGTTTTTTTGAACATATTTATTTTTAATTTAATACAAAAATGTGTATCTTTTAACCTAAACAGCTTTGGGCAGTAAGAGTGTCTTTTTCTTGAATAGAAAATGCCCGTTTTGATATAAGTACAGGCAGATGTATTGTGCATAATATGTCTAGATTATCATACCAATACTCATCCTGTTTTTTCGGCCAAACAAATCTATTTATTCCAATTGTTCTTGACATACATTTGACCTCAACTTGCAAATGGATTTTATACGAAAGATGTATAGAGAGAAGCTCTTACAAACATCTTATATAAATGCTTCAAATTTTCAACTAATAAATACTCCTGCATTGCCAAAAGTTCCATTTAATGAAATTGGATGGTCCCTATCTTTACGAGCTCAGTTCAAGTTCACTTCAAAGCAGAAGGAGTATTTATAAGAACAATTTACGATTGGTGAAAATACTGGGAAAAAACAACATCCCTGTCAAGTTGCACACTAGATGAGAAATGCAGTTCGTAACGGGGAAAAAACTGTTCGTTGCTTCAGAGTATTGTACTATGAAACAAATCCTATCCTTTTTTTTCGATGGAAGAAACAAAAAAACGAATGCATTCTCAATACATCAAATGAGAATATTGAAGAAAGCGAACATTCAGAATCTGAAACTGAATTTGAGGATAACGTAGACCAAAACGAAGAAAACATTAAGAATCAAGTCAAACCATTTTCAGAAAGACGGTCATCTCTTATTGAAAACTGCTAATTTTGTAGTCCTAAAGCATGGGAAAACATGGTATCCCAGAAAAAGAGTAGAAGTTGACCATTTGCAAGTTTATGTCAAATGCATGTCAAGAACAATTGGAATAAATAAATTTGTTTGGCCGGAAAAAACAAGACGAGTATTGGTATAATAGTCTAGACATGTTATGCACAATAAATCCACCTGGTACCTATATCAAAACGGTCATTTTCTATTTAAAAAAAAAGACTCTCTTGCTGCCCAAAGCTGTTTATGTTATAAGGTACACTTCTTTGTATTAAATTTAAAAAAAATATGTACAAAAAAAAAAATCTGGGTGTGAAAATATTAAATAAATAAATATAAAAAAACGCCATAACGTACTAACTTGGAACGATTATATTTCCAAAAATAATAGGAGTGACACCGATTTTTTTTGTGCAAATGTTAGACAAACATGTTAGTTATCAACCTAATGTAGTATCAGATATCTGCTATGAGGGCGACAGTTGTAATTAGATTCTAAATATTTGTGTTTTTGTGAAATTTATTGAATAAAAGTTCCAATATCTGCTGGCGCCCTTATAGTGACGCCGATTTTGATACATATTTTTGATGTATGTAAGTGTGGCTAGAAAATGATCTAAAAATGTTGGTGTCATCATGAAGGCGCTTTGAGAAAATTGGCCTTGAATATAGAAAAAAATTCATTTTCGGTCATTTTTAAACGGAGTTTGTGGGCGTCGCCCTCGTAGTGTCACCGATTTGACAGCTGTAACAGTATCTGACAAGACCATATAGTAATATGGAATTAAAAAATCCATGTCATTATAAGGGCGCTTCAAGCAACAAGCACATTAAAATCTGCAAATTTGAAAAACCGGCAAAAATGTGCCACTCCCCCTAAACAAAAAAAAATTGTTTTCTCAAAAATGGTGAGTCAGACAAAGCTCAAATTTCGGATTTACATTACATTTATGATAAGGAACAACATATGTGAAAATAAAAAAAATTAAAAATGTCAACAATCACAAATGCTTTAAACTGCCTGATTCTTACAGACAATGGCTCTTAATGAGTTATGCAAAGAATGTCGAAGATGGATTTCATTACATTATTACGTTATACTATATGCACTTGATGAGAAAAATGCCGAAGAAATTCAGAGAACATTTAACCAAATTGTTCTTTAGCGCTTATCTTAAATGTCTACTTCGCTTGTAGATGCAATGAATTGCAAGCGAATAGTCAAGGTAAACTCGATCCAGCTTTCCTTATTCTATGCTCATTCATTACGCGTGATGCTCTTTCTCAGTAATTCTTCTCGGAAATTCTTATTCAGCTACTTGGAAATGAATACAAGGCTAGAAATGGATAAACTAAGTCATTAGCACTTAGATGAAAGGCGCAATATTTCTAGAATACCACCTATATTGCAGAAATACTTCCTTACTGTCAATAAATTGCGATGAATTCCTCTTACAATGAGTTTGATCAAATGCGATATTTCTTTTGCAAATAAGATACACAAGATTACAGCGACAATCAAATTAAGAAATCATATTTTTTTAATTAGAAAACTAACTTATCGTCTTTTTTAATGAAACATTCAGCTACCATTTTTTAGAAATGTTGCCGTTAGTGTTGTTGTCCAGATCATGAATAGTAATAACCTATCAGTTTTATTAAAGCGAGAGCTCTGAAATTCTGATCCGCAACTTTTTTGTGCGACGGAAGTGACGTAGTTGTTTTTTAGTTGCAGCCAAAAACAATAAAAATGATAATAATTACAAAGTTGCAATGCTTCCGCTTTTTAATTGTTGCCAACAACAACTAAAAATAATAGTAATTTAAAAAAAAGTGTTTTTAATAAATTGAACAAGTTACTATCAAGGTTGTAACAGATATACATTTGTGGCTTTTGGGCATTTCAAACTTTTCGAATGATGTAAGTTTTCAAATCTTCTTTTAAATTCAAGGTAAGTCATTAGTTCAAAGTGTAATCCACTTAATTTAAGTTTAGTCTTGAAAATAGTTTGTAAACATTTATTAGCAACATTAATTTTATAACTACTATTAATTTTGGTAACAAATAAAAATCTGATTTTTTGTACTGTTTTGTTTTCTCGTTGTTTAATCCATTTTCTTCATGAATATATACAATTTTTGGGGTAATATGCTTAAGTCAGGTGCAGAAAGAAGATAAGTGTGACTTGAGATAAAACGTGCAGATGTAAATTCAGAATGTAAAAAAAAAGAAAAGTATTGTTATACTTCTATCGTATATCTTTACGAAACACAACATTTATTTTCAATATCATAACTTGTTTTTTAAGCAAAAATAGAGCTATTCAATTAAGTAAATTCATTTATGCTGAAAAGTTAAGTAAGAAGTAACAACGTCAAAAGCACAAATTGCAGAAACAAAGCTAACAAATAAATGTTAAAAGGTTTTCAACCTTCTGCACACTGGAAGAAGAACGACAGATCGTGGTTTTGAGTGTAGAGAAAAAGGTCCCATATTTGACTGCGCCCCAGTTTTTATGATATGCATGCCGACATTGAAAGTCAAAAATTAGAGAGACTTTTGCTTAAAATGAGGGATACTTTTAATAAATATATTTAGCCGCAAAATTTTCGAGTGAAAAGGATACTTTTAAAGTACAGTTGAACTTGGTTAATACAAAATGAAAAAAAAATCTACGAATTTGGTCGTATTAGCCGTTATTTGTAACAACAATCGTGAATAACTGATCCTGTGAAAAAAGCAATGAAATGCTAATCTATATATATTCTTTTAAATATCACTACTATTACACACCTAGTAATCTTTCAGAACAAACAGAAAAATTTCATTTATTTTTTATAAGTGGAAATTATGTAAAATTTTGAAAAAGGAAGTTTTGAAAAATATTGAAAAAGGGAGATGATAATCGTCAATCGCGGAATAGGTTGTCGAAAGCTTGTAGTCCACAATGGAAGATGAAACATTTTATCTCCGAATAAATTGAAATGTTCACAAGTAAACAAATATACGAGCTTTGTTTTCCATGCAAAATATTTAGTATTTTCTTCTCGATAAACAATGGAAGTTCTACTACCTTACAAAATGATGTATAATTTAAAAAATATATACGGTATTCAACAACGAACATTTTAAGCAAGGATATCAGAGATTTTTGTTTGTCTTAGCCGAGAATTCCAATTTAATGTACGTATTGTACGCGAAATTTTTAATGTATTAGATAACAAACCACACTTTTAACGAACAAAATGTTCGTTTTAGCCGTGATTTCGAATTACAAGTGATCGTATTAAGAGAGTTCAAATGTATTAGTAGACATTTCTTAAAAGTAGCCTATATAGGACCCGAAGGATACTGGAAATCTGACGAGAGCATAACTTAGTGATTGAGATTGTACCTTAGAAACTAAACTTCTTTAAGGTAATGTTTTGAAATAAACATAAAGTTTGTTAACTAGAATGAGTTATGACTGATAAATATGCCTTGCTACGGGAGAAAATTCAGAGAATAATCAGGATTATTTTTCCGCATTTTGAAGAAAATAAAAATGTTTAAAAGAAGGAAAATGAAATAAATATGTTTCAGAAACGATCGGGAAAATACAATTTTCATATTTGTTTGTGGAATGTTTCGTTTTTGAGATAGCGATCTTGTACTGAAGAATTTCTTTTCTAAGTGAAAGTGGACTTGGTATTCTTTTAAAATACACTATATCCATTAATTAATAACTGGTTTTGGGCATAGTGCTCTATGCCTCTAGGAAATATGAGAAAAGCTTATTTTAATGTCATTTTGAAAAAAAAAATGGACATAGTATTGTATCCCTTCGAATTACAGATATATGTACGTAGAGAGAGATAGATAGATAGATGTTGATATGTGAGTGAGTGAGTTTTCATTATTACTTAAAAGATATTATTCCAACAATTTACATCTCGTGTTGCGTATGCTTTGAAATAATTTTCTTAAGCTCAAGCTGAGAAGAGTCAAGGGCATCCAAAGCGTGCGATTTGCTCAACTCCAACAATCCTCGGAGCGCTGGAAAAGGCAGATGGGAGGGATTAAATGAAACAGAGGTAAATGTTGACACAGAAAGTAATGAAATTTCAAGAGTCTGAGACTTCAATATCCAGGGCCTCCCTAAGGACATATGTAAGGACGAAAAGGAATTGCGGAACTGCATTGTTCTCTTTCTCTGCCTACGAGCAGAAGTGACTCGGGAAAACTTTCTACGAGCTGGCTAAAAACGGTTCTAAGAAATCGTAGAGTTTTATTGCTTTTTTCGGTGGAAACTTGTTTCATAGATGGACTTACTTACGAGAATGCTTAGTGGCATTTTCAGGGTACTTTTCTCGGTGTGTAAAACATGTCTCCTGTAGCATTTCTTTCCTCTTATATTATAAAGAAATGTTTTTTGCTCACGAACAGATATTTACAAGATTTTGTTTCCTTAGCGTAGAGAGGGTTTAAACTTTTTTTAAAGCATACAACGCAAATGCAACTTTTGTTTTCTTTAAATTTCTTTAATATTAAAGACAAATCAGCAGTAATAATATACAAAGTTCGTCAGAAAAATGTACACGCACTTCAATTAGCAAAAAATATTACTTATGTATTTATTTTACATTTAAGTACTGATCACACTCAGTTGAGGATACAAAGGGGGGTCATGACCTCCCCCCCCCACTCTCAAGAATATTATTCGTCCAGATTGTGTTGAAAAATTTTATGATTTAAATGTAAGCGGTTTCAGTAGTCTTTTCAATTCAAGAATTATTTTTGAAGATATTTCAAATACTGCTTCTTTTCATTGGTTATGATATTAAACGTTCATTCCCTTATTCGAGCCTTATTCATGAGCGATTTGGTACTTTTTATTGACACCCAAGCAGTTTCAAGAATATTTTGCTTATAAAACCGTAGGTTCTTCATGGAGAAGCGGGGGAATCCTTCAACATGACCCCCCTAAAATGGTATTCTGTATCCACCCCCCTTCCCACATGCTACACAACACTTTCAGCTTAGCACATGGTTTCTTTCATCCTTCAAAATGTTCACCGTTGGCGGTTAGACCAATGTAGTTCGCTAGGGGATTAGAGCAGTATGCGATCACAAATCAATGGTTGATGGACATAGTTAAAAAAATAGCTCGTCATTTCGCTTTGTGTCTAACCACCAACGTTGAACATTTTGAGCATTTAAAGTAACCATGTGCTAAGCTTAGGGTTGTACAGTGCGTGAGCAGTATTAAATGTAAAATAAACACGTAAGTTATAATTTTTGGTTCTTAAAATGTGTATACATTTCTTCTGACGGACTCTGTACAATAAGATCAACGTTATGATTCAAAAAAAAAAAAAAAAAAAAAATCTATCGATGTCACGTGTTTCAAAGTTGTAGAGAATTGGTTTTCGTTGCAGAAACGTGAGCTTTTAAATATCAGAATTTCCTAATCATTGTAAAGAGCCCTCTCAGTTCAGGGCACCTTATTTGCTTGTGTAATAGATGTTTGTGCGAGTGAAATACAGTCGAATACGTTCCAAATGGATAGTACAGAGTAGAAGAGAGGGAAAACTTAATACGAAATAGAGTTAAAAGAGACATATTTTCCCCCTAAAACTATAGGACGTTTATTCCTCTCTTCCCTTTACCGTGCAGCACAAACGCAAGGTTTATTACAGACAAAAATTAAAGTTTAATGTTAAAAACGTTCTCAACATTGAGCTGGTTAAAATACAGTCGGGCCCGCATAATGGAATAGCCAATTTTCCCCCAAAAATTATTCTAATAGGCGAGATATTCTATTATCCGGGACCAAAATGACTAATTACGTTGGTTTGATACACTGAAAATTTATTACATTAAGCGTGATATTCCTTTAACCGATATTCCAATAAGCGGGCTCGACCGTATCAAACAACTATTTGTTTTCATGCTCTGAATCACTTTTACAACTTTTTCTTGATGTGTGTGTGTTCAGACTTTTAAAAATATTTATATTTCTCAATGTAAACTAACTTTTTAAATGTGTCACATTTAATCAACAATTTATTCAAAAATCAATTGTTGAAATAAAACGTACTGGTACTAATAATTTTCAAAAAAAAAAAAAAAAAATAAATAAATAAATAAATAAATAAATAAATAAAAAACCGAAAAGAAATAATATAGCTCCTGGATCTGATAAATTGATTATCTTTCTTAAAAGTCTATTTCTTAAAATATGAGCAATAAAATTGATTTGTGGTGCGACAACGGTCATTGACATTGTACCAAACTAAATCGTTTTCGTTTTTATGGTAAAGCATCAAGTTACTCTACTATCTCTTTGAAGTGTTTAAGAAGGCTACGAAATTTTAATCCAAACCTGTTTTATTTACGCCAAATAAGAACCATAAGAAAAACCCTTTTTTTTTCTTCTCTCGTTTGACATTTTGTAGATCGTGCGGATCAAAAAAGCATTTTTGCAACTTAAAAAAAAAGCATTTTTTTAAAGCAAAGATAAATCACCAGAATATCTTTACACCCAAATTTAAAGTAAGGCTGAGAATTTACTGGAAAAAAAAGCCAAATCTTTTTATCAAATACTCACTCTGGCGATAAGAAGCTGAAAATCGAAAACGGTCAAGATTTTAGATTTTATAAACTCGCCACCACAACAATCTCCGGAATTTTCAAAAAACCAAAACGCAACGAGATTAAACGGTACACTTCAGTAAATGTTAATACAAGCAGTAATGAAATTTCAAGAGTAGCGGACTTTCAATATCCGGTTCTCCCTGGAGACATATGTAAGGGCGGAAAGAAACGGCCGGATTATTTTGGACGGACAACTTGTAGTAGCAATTTTTGTTTTGGAATTCTGTAAGTTATTTCTTCTATTTCAAAATACATTTAGCGGGAAAGATGTTTTTATATTAAAATAATTTCGAACTGTTTTTAGCCTTAAGCGAAGAGCAGGGGCGGCAAATAGGGGGTGCGAGAGGGGGCGGTTGCACCCCCAAATTTTTCACTAAGAATAATATAAAATGGTAAAATTCAATTTAGATAACTTAGAAAATCATTTACCTGAATTTTCAGAACAGAAAAAACTGATGGAGGATAAGTGTTTGCCTTAACTAAAGAAGTAATCTCTTCATATGGGTTAAATATTTCAAAATTGAGTAATCTATGTTATGACGGTGCGTCTTGTATGAGATACCCGTACAGTGCTGTGCAATTTTTACGCGTAAATTCCATGTCATTTTACATAAATTTTTATGCTCATAATATAACTTAATGTTCATCTAGTAAGTGTTCATTGATGCCATGTACTAGAAACACATTTTAGCAACTCGGTGTATCATATGCTTTCATGGAAACTTTTTGTAAAGATATGCTATTTTTGAAAAACATCTCACATCAAAAAATACTTTCACATCAACAAATGTATCTTGAGGCTCTTTACTTGACAATCTCTGAGTGAAACAAGATGGTCTTCAAGAGTTATAAAAGCCCCTTGGAAGAATTACTGGAAAGCGACCTTTTCATTGATAAAAAATTTGATGTCATTTTAATATGTATGCCTTTGTCTGAATTTTTCGTTTACTTTATTTATACTGCGGAGCGTTTTTTTTGATAAATGCTACACTCTATCATAAAAATTTTAATTCGCTAATCTTAATTCTTGGATTGACAATTGAAACTCTTAGTAATTTTCGCATTAATGCATACTTGAACCAGGTGTGGAACTTTGTGACAGAACTTTTCGTAACAGTTTTTAATGTATGCCAATGTGGAAGAGGTGACAAAACCCAGATGAAGTTTTAGTCAAAATATTAAATCAATATTTTGAATAAACTGATCAATTCAGTTTCTCAAGAAATTGAGACAGGATTTAATGAGATATATTTATTATTGGTCTTAACTTCAATATTATGTAGGTCGGTTATAGAAAGCGAAAAAGAAAATATTACACTTATAAGTAATAGCATGAGGGAAGAGGATTTGTTTTGTGAATTGTGACTATACTTTTTAATGACACAAAATAAATACTAGCCTATTTAAAACGTTTCTTGGTTATTTTAAAGAGAGGAATCTAAAGGAAATGTGCTTTTTTTGACATAACTTTCTTGCTTCCATTGTTTTCTGACTGTTTCAATCAGGTCTGTCATTTGAAAGATGACTTTCGTGATTAAATTGAAAAACCGACGTAAATAAAGCACAAATTTACACGAAAATACAGCATATAGCTATTTCAAGGCTACTATAATGGAGCCTCTTCATTGGTGTAAAAAACTACGCACACAACCAGAAAGTTGTAGGAGAACTGAACGTCAACCAATTTTGACTTTCGTGTCTCAGGAGGTTAGAGAATTGCCTTCGAAGCGCAATGAGGCAAAGCAAGAACTTCCTCTTTAGCTATACTGGCAATAAATTAAGTTATTGGATATTGATTAACTATAGTTACAAAATTTTCTGTTCTTCCTGACTCCAAAAATAGCAGATTAAAACTTACTAAAAAATAAAAACTAATACCGAGATATTTTGTGAGATAACTTATAATAGAATAAATTTAAAGCTACGGTCGAAAAAATTTTAATTGTTCTTTACAAACCTAATTATTCTTAACATTAAAATCATTTAATTATCAGTTCTTGTTAACCAATATGTATTTTATACCGTTCTGAGGAAATTCATGTTCAAGAAACTCGACCCCTCAAACGAAATGCTGAAATGCCGCCCCTGGCGAAGAGTAACAATATAAAACTTTAGGAACAAAATAGAACAATATCAATAAGCTTCAGACTTCTGATAAATATTTTTTCCATTGGCACTTCTTTAGAAGTAACATTGTACTATTTGACAGATTAAAAAAATGCTCATTTAATTTATCTTTATCATCATAATTATATCCAAACTTTTTGATTGAGAATTTTTCTCATCTAACATTAAAATAAACATAATATAGTTTTAAAAAATCTTAAACTAGTAATTAATCTGTGAAGGTTTTTAAATTCAAAATATAGCTGAAAATCTCTTAAGGTTGGTTAAAAAAAAATTCAAAGATCGTTTATTGAGAAAAAAAAAGGAATATTCCTCTTAACATTCTTGCATTGTAATGTGCGCAGTAGTTCCAAAATCGAAACTATGATTTTTCAAAATCAAGTGATTTATTCGTGTTCACCACGTAGAATATTTTTTTTACTACTATCAATACTATTACGCTTGAAACATTCTGTCAAATTTGGGGCTAAAATCGCGTATCTTGTCGTTGGCAATAAAAATTTCAACGACGCAGTATTGTGGGGAAAAAATGGAATATTTCTCTTAACATTCTTGCATTGTAATGTGCGCAGTAGTTTCAAAATCGAAACTATAATTTTTCAAAATCAGATCAATTATTTTTGTTCACCATATAAAATATTTAACACTATTACGTTTGAAACATTCTGCCAAATTTGGGGCTAAAATAGCGCCTCTTATCGTTGTAATAAAAATTTCAAAGATGCTATATTGTGGGAGAAGAAATGGATAGTTTATCTTAACATTCTTGAATCTTGTATTGTAATGTGCGCAGTAGCTTTGAAATCGAAACTATGATTTTTGAAAATTGGGTCAACGATTTGTGCTCCCCAAGTAGAATGAATATTTACCAATATATCTGCACCTCAGAGACAGAAGTAAAATTCACATTATGATAATTTTACAGGAGGGAGGAAAAACTTTTTTTTTTTTTTGGCGCATGCAAAGGATGGGACACGAGCCCTTTTTACCCTGGTAAAGTATTGAAATGGACTTTTATTTTTAAAGAATTGCTTTCACATGGCTCGATTCGAATAGACTTTTCTACATATAATGCACTAATAAATGGAAACTCGAAATTTTTGAACTTACGTCAGTCTGGCTCTGAGGTGTGCAGATATTACGCTTGAAACATTCTGTCTAGTATGGGGTCTAACAATCAATTTCACAAAATCAAAGTAACAAAGTTCAAGGCTCAATATATAAGAAATACAGAGCAATATACCCAAATCTCCAAGCTTAAGTTATTCAAAAAGATTCAAAAACCACAGATTTCGAAACATAACCAATGTATATACATTGCACTAAACTAAAGTTACTCATTCGAATAAAATGCAGAATTTGTGCCTGTAACCGTAGCATATTTTCCAGAGTAAGTGAGCAGCACCGTGATTAAAGTAATCACGTATTCTTCAGATGTTGGAAACTTCAAAGGAATTTAATTATTGATGCATAATGCCAATCCATAATTACATAGTCGAATTCCTGGATGTATGTAAATTAAGTTACGAGGCACAGATGAGAATCTCGCTGTAGGAAAAAAAATACGACTTCATCATTTCTTTAAGAAAATCTTTTTAAAGTAAGCGGGTGGATCGCTGCAAAGGAATTCCGACTTAAAATTCTGGTAATAAAGGGGAAACGGAAAAGTTATTATGAGAGCTAGTATAATTATAGATAATTCTAATAATCACGTTTGGATATTTCTTCGGCAATGATGATTGTTTAGAAGAAAAATGGTGCAGACATAAAAATCTCGAGTTCGATACATTCGATACTTTAACATTCTATTCGAATCGTCTTACGGTTTAAATTTATTCTTTAAAAAAAAATTCCCAAGGTACACTTGTAACGTTGTGCGGATCAAAAGTTTGGAAAAGTTTTAAAGCACGAACACTATTGCTTGTTATTTAAAGCATATGATGAATAATGAAGTTGAAATGCAAGTGTAAACCTCAGTAAAACTCGACTTTTAGATTCTTTCACCTCTGTAACACTGAATTTTGACAGCTTTAGTAAAATTACAGTTTTACAGTTTCTGTGAAACTAGACTCTGATGGTTTTGGAAAACAAGACTTTGAGTTTACGTAAAATTATTGCAAGTATACCACATTTAGCAAAACAATAAAACTGAGGGGAGATGGAGACAAAAATACAGAACGAGTTAATAGTTTTTTTTTTTAATTATTACTATTTAAGTAAAATGTTTTTTTTAACCCTTTTTTTCTTTGATATTACGCAGCAAATTTGTAATATATTCAGTCAAAAACGTTTAAAGCCGAAGGTTTGAAAAAGTAAATGAAATAAATAGACATTTTTAAATATGCAGTGATATTCGAAAATAACAGTTATATCTCCTGTATAAGTCCTTATATATCGTAGTATGAGTTAAAAAACGAAAGTGTTATTGTAGCAATGGTTTAAGTCATTTTTAAGAAATACAATCGTAACTTTCAACCTTTGTGGCTGTGTACAGTAAACTGATCTTTATTTTAATTTTGAAAACATCATAACAAAGGTGTCCGCGTGACAAACACAATATTCTTAGGCCAAATTTGCTGGAAGTTAGATAACTACAGCTCTCAGATATTCAAATATGGTAAAAGGAAAAAATGAAATACATTTCAAATGCATCAGTAGTGAATTTATAATTATTATAAAATTTGTTAATTTTTTGAATAAATAATGATACACTAGTATTTCCTTCATTAGCTTCTGAAAATTATTATATTGTTCCTCAAAGAATAAAATAACTTCGTCTTAAAAGTTAAAATTTCTTGCGTCGTATTGAGAATAAGAATTTTTCTCAAATCAAGTCAAGAAAACAATTAATCTATAGAGTGTATATCTTTCGCACAAAAATATACATCTTTTATAATATATTTTAGACAATCATATCAATTAAGCTAGGCAAAGGGCTATT
Source organism: Uloborus diversus (assembly GCF_026930045.1). NCBI lineage: Eukaryota > Metazoa > Arthropoda > Arachnida > Araneae > Uloboridae > Uloborus > Uloborus diversus. The sequence continues at coordinate 111,311,672 of NC_072734.1, read as the reverse complement.
TTAAAAAAGACAATAATAGGTCTGCACTGCAGGCTTTAAAATAGAATCATTTGATTTGTGCAAATCATAGAATAATGAAAATAAACGTGCAACGGTTCATACTTTTATGTATTTTTTGCTTGTTTTCAAACAATAACTAATTGGTTCAAAATGTCTCATTCAAACTGCTGATAGCTAGGTCCGGATCTGTTAAAGTGCGGGGGGGGGGGCATTTCTTTAAGTGGCTCAAGAAATTGAAGAAAAAATTGAAAAAATACTAGCACTTAAGTCCTAGTGCTAGTATTTTTCAATTTTTTCTAAGACATATTAACGTTACAAGTATACACTGTTGGTCTCTGGAGAGGGGCCCTAAAAATTTTGTTGCATGGGGTTCCCAAACTCCCTGGGCTGCGTCTGTTGATTATTCCCATCTAAGCCAGAGGTAACTCAGCTGAGATTAAGTAAGATTGGCGCTCATTGTGTTAACTTATGTTAACTTTGAACTTATATTGTATATGAGATTATCGCTTCTAAATACAAGTATATAGTGTGCGGTTCTTGTTTTTCTTTTTCAACAAATACAATTTAATTTTGCAAAATTTTCCTGAATGACGTATTATTTAATTGTCTTTGGCGCTTTTATTGCCTCTTGAATTTTTTGTTGGCAACAGGTTGAGTTGGTAGATGTGTTTATTTCGATGGGCGACGCCGAAATCGAACGCGTACTGTCCGTGTATTGGATTTTTGTAGTGTGTAACTGTGGACTTTTTAAAATTTTTTCGAAATTGAATGAAACGTGATTGTATTGTTCAAGCTGCAGAATTTACTTTTCACAATCTTACAGAAAAGTATTTCAATGTTGAATGTCGTGTAGTGATTGCCTGATATCTACACTTCAGGAATTTGGACCTTGACAGAAAGGGGTAAGTAACTATTCCCTTTTTTCGTTATTATTATTTGATATTATTTGTCGCATTTAAATATAGAATTAAAAACAATGAAAAAAAAAAGAGGATACTGTGTCGAACGCTACTTGCACGTAGCTGTAACAAAATACCATGAAATTTGTCTTTATAAAAGCTTCCTTATCGAATCATTTGGGGATTTAAATATATGTATCACTGAACGTAAAAACTACTTTTAAACGATTTATCTGAAACATTTTTGCTTTCAATAAAAGAAGGCGACCCAAAAAGTTAAATTTTAGGATTTTCAGACTATGATGATGGAATGTTTTTTTTTTTTTTTTTCAAATTAAGATTTATAGGGAAATGGATGAAATTAATATAAATATGTATTTAGTAACTAAAATGTTTCAAGTTTGAAGTGTGTGAATGTAATAATAGGCATTGGCGAGAATTTCATGTAGACAATTATTACGGTGAAAGAAACACATAGTCGTATTTCTGATCCCGGTTTGCAAATTCAGGGCTGAAACATCCTCCGTTAAAAGATCTTTATCAAATTCTGGATTAAAAATCTCTTTTATGGTGCTTCTGCAACAAGTGGAGTGAGTAAATTGTCTTCGGATGTAGAAAAGTTTGCTATTCGAAAAGAAATTTTTCATTTTTAATTTGGAAAATATTCTAATTTTGTACTTATGCACTTAACAGCATTGAACAGTATTGACTTACATTCTTTTAACAAAAATATATGTTAAACTTTTCAATGTGCTAAAAGTTCTAGGGATGTTTTACCTTCCCTGATCTTTTTGGCAAATATAGCTAAAAGCCTCAAACACTTAATTGTGCTTCTGACATGTAGACATACGTAACTTTACTTCTCTGTCTGATCTTTAAGGTCTTCCTACTGAAATAACCCGTTGATTTACGCGAAAACAATCTCAAAGTGAACTGGAGTCTCAAAGTTTACTGGAATTTATTAGACTTGTTACAGTAATTACAGAAAGACATATATATTGTTCAGAAACGCATTTTCCTCAGCTCAAAATATACCAACAAAATACATATGCTATATACTTATGAAACAAAGAGGTGGCTCATTCTGCAGAAAACGTAAATTTTGAACGCAAATATTTTTCAATTTCGAAACCGTTTGCTTTCTTTTTTTATTCTTTCTGAAAGTGTTACCTACTAGAAGTAACCATAAGCAATGGCCCAGCTAAGTTTCAACTATTTTACTCATACATTTAAAAAAAAATAAATAAAAAACCTTATTCACGGAAATAGAAGAAAAAAGAAAGAAAAATTTCATATTTAAAAATCAAGGCAAATTGAATATCAAAGTAGTAATTTTGTTCATTGGTGCAAACAATCAGTTTTCTCAATGATTAATGGGAACATAATATTAAGCTCTCTTAATTAAAGTACGTCTTAATTAGTATCAAATGTATGTTATAAAATAGTATTTAGTAGATTTGAGGATATACTGGCAGTTTATAATTTCGGTAGATTGCCTATAATTGATTTATTTCCTCTCCATCATTTATTTTCACCTCAGAAATAATGACATTGATAAAGTCACGGAGGTGAGGAATTTTCCATTAATAGATTCATTTTTTAGGGAAATTTATTTTTCTTCGTTGCTACAATCTGCACATGTTAAGCACATGAAAACATGTTTACTTCTTTTTTTATATTATTTTACATCCCTGAAATTCAAGTTCACGGAGGTGAGCAATCAGAATAACCACACTAAGTTTTTAAAGCAAAATCTATCGTCTCGTTTTTCGGAAAAAAAATCTCAGAACTGCAACTATGCTTGAAAATAAACAAGGAGGCTCCCTTAAAATTTGATGTCATTACTGCCACTTGTTAATTATAAATGGCATATTGTGTTTTATGTAACGGATGTGAGAATTTATTGTGTGACATAACTCCTTGTCCTACTAAAACGAACTAAAACACAATGTTAGAAAAATATATATGTACTTAGACAATTAGTATTTGAGACACCTGTGAAAGTAATCTTTACTAATAATAAAGCTGAAAGTCTCTCTGTCTGTCGATATCTCTGTGATGCACATAGCGCCTAGACCGTTCGGCCGGTTTTCATGAAATTTGGCACAAAGTTAGTTTGTAGCATGGGGGTGTGTACCTCGAAGCGATTTTTGAAAAATTCGCTGTGGTTCTTTTTCTATTCCAATTTTTAGGACGAAATTGTCATAAGATGGACGAGTAAATTACGAAATTATCATAACGAGGAACCGTAACGTGGGCACAAGCCAATTGGCAAGAAATTCATCATACATTATTTGAACCAAAAGAACTTTTAATTTTCTATTACGAGCAAAACCGTGCGGGTACCACTAGTAATAAATAAATAAGTATATACTTTTAATTAAACAAGTAATTAAGCAACAGAAACAGTCACACAAGGTGTGTGACATGCCACGGAGGTGAGAATTCACATGTTGTGAACCAAAAATATAATAAAATGAAAATTATTTAAAAATTGTTGGCAGGTTTAAATAGATATAGTTTTGATGAAATTAAAAATCGTTGTTAAATGAATTGTTTCTTAAAGTTTTCACTGTAAATGGCGTGTGATAGAAAAGTTTTTGAAGCCCCAGGCACGCCTTCTACAGTTGAACTTTTGACGCATGTCAATAAATATTGAATGTTTTGTTTCAATGATAACAGAGAAAGCTGCTATCGTAAAACTGCAGATAGAGTATAGTTTAATTTTCTTGAACCGTTAACGACAAAAGGCAGTTTTGAAACGATCCAAAATATAGTTCACTAAAAATACCAAAAAATTTGAAAATATGCTCGATTTTGTACTAGGTCGTACGATGTAACTTATGTCACAGAAAATAAATCCTCGAAGTTAAATGCAAAAGATATATCCAGTTAAACTGAAAACATGGTTTCAATTTATGCCATAGCCGGAATAATGAGAATTTACTTCAACTAGTTTTAATGTAATTAAGGATACTAATTCTGATACGATTATACTTTCCCTTTTAACGTGGGTAGTAAAAAGAAACTTGTTCTTCAATATATTTTTCAATCCTTGGTTTTAAATATAGTGAGAAAAGAAGAGTTATGCATTATTCATATATTTAGATCAAACTTTTCTCATCGTGTGCTTTTTTTCCCCCGACTAAAAGGGAAAATAAATTTTTTTTTTGGGTGGCATGGATTAAGTTTGAAATAGAAGCTCATGAAATCAACAAGATTACTCGTGCTATTCCAGCCCTCCCCCCCCCCCTGCCCATGAAAGTACATTTTGAGCTTAAAACCGGATAGTTTTATTCAGTGCCTGGGGTAAGTCTGCTTCGAAGAAATATATTTGTTTGTTCATAGGTGCCGATAGTTATTTAAGGACTATCAAGAAAAGGGTTGCACGCATTAGTTCTGGTTTAGTGACAGTTAGAGTAAGTTCGGAAGCGGAAGTAAGGAACAGTCACACCAGTGGCACCGCAAACGTTTTTAAAGCATGCGGTGGAACCAGGGACATGCACAGAAATTTTTCGGCTCGTCATAAATGACTTTTACGGGTCCCCTCCATATTGTTTACCCCTACGTTCAGGTCCGGAATTGCGTACCCCCAACGGCCCAAGAAATTGAAAAAAAAAAAAAAACAGCACTCAAATTTATTAACGTTGTAAATATACACTGCTGGCCTCTGGGGAGGGACCTTATACAGATTCTGTTGCAGGGGGACCACTATTTATAGATCCGGGCCTGCTTACGCTCCTAAATATATTTCACCCCTCATTTTAAAGATCTTGCGCCATCTTCAGGCTCGAGCTTGGCCTGAAGGGACCGAAGGGGGGGGGGGGAGGCAAAGAGACCATAAAAGAAAAACAAATGGCGGAGAAGGAACACCTGTTTGGAAATCAGGTGCCCCTTCTCCCCCCTGTGCACGTCCTTGGGTGGAACCAGTGACGTCACCTAACAGCGTTCGGAAACGTTGCGGTCACTCTCTGGCGGCCGACTCGGTCGCAACCGCTCGCACCGCCGTCTCGACATGATTGGTGAGATCATATTATATTTTTTGGCCAAGCCGGTCGTGTTTCAAGTTTTGATTGCAAATCACGTGACTCTCCCACCACGAAAGTTACTCTTTGGTTCGGACGTCGTTTGCTGTTGAACTAGGACTATTGCGTTGTAACCACGAGCGTTCGGAAACACAACTGCTCCACTGGGCTCACCAGAAAAATACCAGTGACGTCTTAACCGCACCCGGACAATCTACTAGGTGTATTCAGTGGATTGTTTTCGAACGCAACTCTAGAGATGAATCCATGATAGAGATGTTAAATGAGGGGGTGGGGAATGAAGAAGATGGAAGGAGAAAGTAGTACACATTTTGACCTAGAAAGTAAAAAAATTGGAGGAGGAACTATTATTATTTCGTCGATATTTCCTTACTTACATAGAAATTCAATGGAGGTATATTGGAGGAAATATTAAATGCCAACAAAATTTTCTTAAATAAAACTTACATTTATTTTACATTAATGTATTCCAAAAAAATGTTTGTGTTAATGTCAGACTTTTACTAGTGAAGTGCAGAGAGCAATGAAAGTCAATTTTTCAGTAAAAACTATTATTTGCACCACGCAATTAGAAAGGCATTAAAACGTTGCCCAAGTCTGGTAATATAAATGTTTTATTGATTCCTTTTAAGTCATTTTAATCACTTAAAAGATTAACTTAATTAAACAAAACTATGTACAGGATTTTTCTGTGATCTCATCATTCGATAGCACAATGTAATTTTTTTTTCTTTTTTTCTTTTTTTATTTGACATGGTGATTTGTTTACTCTTTGCTTTGGTGAGAAGCGAAAACCGACATTTAATTTCTCGCAACATTACTTTTGCTCTTGTTTTTCTAATTTTACGTTTTAATAAAATTGTAATAGAAATTGATAACTCGATATTTTTATTTATCGCCTTATTTTCCTTTTTACTAAAGCAATGTTGCGTTTTAATCCCGACAATTATTTTCATGATTTTAAAATGTCGTCAACTTTAAAATTGCTAGTTTAAAAGAGCCATGAACTCATTAAATTAGTCCAGATTTAAAAGTGCGCTTAGTAACGTCCTTCTATCAGAAAAATACTATCATTTATTTATTTATTTTTAACATAGTCGGTTTTCTTAAGGAAAATCCCAAGGATTTTATAACAGATATACATTGGATTGTATGCAATATATTTTACGGTAACACAATTTTCTCCAGGTCCTAACGGAACAAACAAGCAAAAGCGAAATATTCCAACCAGTTCGAATATATTGCTTTCCTTACGTTTTATGTCCGGCATACCATTTTTATGGAGATGGCCACAAGATATATTCCACATTCCTTTCTCCAGACTTTGAGGTGCTTGATATTGGGTAAAAGAAGGAATAAATAAAGAAATGACGGCAAAGGCTAAAGTTTTGAAAAAGTCATAAGAGATGAAAAAGAAAACGTTGCTGGCTTGGGTAGTTTGGATTTCCGTTAACACCATAAGCCCCCTCACTTTGTTTTACCAATACTGAAATATGCAGGCAATAAATAATTCATTTTATAAATCAACTGTCAGCATCATTGTCATCAAATACTATTTATGTAAATTGTGCATCTATGTCGTTCCCGGCCTCTGTTTTCTTAACCCCTTATTGCCCGACGTGAGTCTGATGTCATTTCAATCTTTATCATTATATTTCCCTCTAGATTTCCTTTGTTGACAAGTGGGACTTGAGTGGTGCAGCACTGCTTTACATTTAAGCCACTGGTACTGACACAAATTGTTATTTCAGTCACCAACATGCAGTAGATTCTCAAAAATCCGAGGTAATTTGGAGCTAACCTCACCTCGGACTACTGAAAACTCGGATTATCCGAAAAATTCCTTCAGATTTAAAACTTGCACTACGTGGAAGACATTGGGAGGAGCACCTTTTACTTCCCTGTGTAAAAAAAAAAGGAAATTTTGCTTTCACGAAAAATTTATTGTTTAAATTTCAACATAAATTTCCTTTTAATTGCGTCTAAACAAATTTAATTGTTTCTCGATATCCCTACGTATTTATGTGTGCATGGCAACCAAAACATGCATTCTGACTGCACCCGAATCTACTTCGATGAGTTTTGTCATTACGTCTGTATCAATATGCATTCGTGCATATGTTTGAATCTTGGTTACACAGAAAGCTTAGCTTTTGGAAGGTTTCATTTTTCCCATATTTGCAACTTATATGGCGTCATGTTGTGCACCTTTTTTTACTTCCTTTTACAAAAAAGGAAGTATTGTATTCGCGAAAAAATTTTCACTCAAAAATCGCCCTTAATTTCCATTTTGCTCACCCCCAAATGAATGTTGAGTTTTTTTTTCGATTCGACCACATGCGGAAAAGTGTCTAAGAATGTATAGACACGCGAAATATCCATTTTGACCATCACCGAGGTAATTACAACGACTTTTCTCGTGACGTCTGTATGTATGTGCGTATGTGTGTATGTGCGTATGTGCGTATGTGCGTATGTATCTCGCATAACTCAAAAATGGTATGTCCTAGAAAGTTGAAATTTGGTACATAGACTCGTAGTGGGGTCTAGTTGTGCACCTCCCCTTTTGGTTGCTTTCGGATGTTCCTAAGGGGGTCTTTTGCACCTTTTTGGGGGGAAATCATTGTTAATTTCGATGTAAACTCAAGTGGCGTTATAATTTGTCGGACACTTGGCGATATATCGCCAGTCTTTTGGTCGCCAAGTTTTGTCGCCAACTTGGCGACAAATTTGGCGGAGTTTTTTTTTTTGGTTTCAATTTGGCCATTGTTGGTGATATTTAGAGAATAAATATTGAATCACATTAAAATAGCGAATAATGGGGAAATGACATTAAATTGGAGTAAAAGGAAGTCATGTGATGCACACATCAGCTCGTTTTTTTTTTGGATTAAAATTGGATATTCAAAAAGGGATTTTAACATGATCTTTGTGGCAAATCAATGCCAATTTTACTCATCGAGGTTATTTCTAAGGCATCTCTTAATCTATATCGTGTAATCGATGAATATTTCGCGCCACTTAGTGTTGTTGAAACCAACTTTACAATGTATTTATTATTAACAGAACGAAGTTTTGCAGTAACGAAATATTCCTATTTTCAAATTTTAAGAAAAGTCGATTTTTTTTCTACTAAATATATATAAATAAAGCACCTCGGATTTAGCGAAACCTCGAACTTTCGAGACTCGGATTTTCGAAACTCTACTGTATTTTTAAAATATGAAATTTAAAGAAAAAAAACTACAATTCTCTGAATATGTGTTAAATGCATCATTCTTTAACATAATGTGCATGTATTTTTTCTACTAGAAATAATAACCAGGAAAGTGTAGGGTTGACCATTTCACGTGAGGTACAGATTGATATTGTGGCAATTTTGAGTGACATTTCCTCTACTTTTTCCAAAAAGATCCTTCTAGAATATTAACGCATCTTGAATAAACATCATAAATCTCCCAATTTTCAATTTATACGGATTCACACATTGTCGGCAATACGCTAAACTAATGAATTCGAGAATTGTCATTTTTCAGGAGAGCCAAAACACTGAAAATATCTTTTTCCCACCGGACGCGTTTCGTTATTTTCAATGTTTTAGTTTTTATCGGAAACTTTAAGAGTAAATAAACTTTTGTTTGAAGTTAACCAGTAGCCCTTTTTGAGTACTAGGCAAATATCGAATTTGGAAAACGCGATTTTTCACGTTCGTTAGTTTAGCATGGTGCCAACGACATACAAGGAAAAGTTGGAAGAAATTGAAGCACCTGCATTTTGGTCAAAATAAAATGTGAAAAATATTTCTGCCTTGTTAAGTAGATGATAGCGTGCGTGGATGCAGCAACTTTAGACTTTTGCTTGATTCCAATCCGCAGTGTCTACTGGACAAGTTAAAATAATTTTTCATTTTATTTTGGCATAAATGCATTTGTGCCATTTCTTCCAACTCTTCCCTAAGCAATCATCAATGCCCAGACATACTTAATTCATATATATATATATATATATATGAATTATGAGTATATATATAATAAAATCAACCAAAACACTTTTTGTTACATATGGTAGGATTACTTATGTGAAATTAGCTTCAATTCTTTTTCTTATACTTTGATGGTTCATTTTTAATTTTCATTCTCTAATATTTTTATTTTTATTACTCTGTCGCTACTTCCTTACTATTATCTTTACTACACTATTGTTCAATAATTCAAAATAAAATATGTTTTCCCTTTAGGAAAACATTGTTACGCAAAAAAGTGTCATTAGAATATACGATTTAAACTAATTTTTATAAACATGAAACTTATTATATATTTTAATGAAAAAATAACATTGATATTAGCAAAGGTTGTACCACAAGTATAATTTTATAATTACTTTTTCCCAATAAATGTAGAAAAAAAATAAAACAATTGCATTAGCATAAAATGATGCTTCAATTTTTCATTTTTCTTACTCTTGTCGTATCATTTTTCATTATCCTAATAAGAAGAGCTGTGCTAATGATAAAAGAAAGATAATTGAACACAGAAATTCTTTTTTAACTTACAGTTTAACGTTGCAGTTCGATTTCTTCTGCTGATTAGTAATTATAGAATCTAATGAAAACCGTTGAGAAGAACTGTCTTTACTTTTAAGAGAGAAATAGCAGAAAAAGTATTTTGCTCTCTTCAAAAGAAGAGTTTTTATTAATACTTTTGGATATAGTTGTTTTCAATTTAATTTTTATTATCTTAGTTATTTTGAAATTTTAAAACTTTTAGGATTAAATACTATAAAATTCATTCCATATGCATAGTGTACTTCGCTGATTATATAATCAAAAATAGAATAGTTTTTAACTATTGCTTCTTATCTGAACAAAAAAGAGAAAGAAAATCTACTTGCCAATTATTAATTACTCCTAAATAAAATTTGCTTATGCAAAGAAAATAATAATTTATAAAAATATCTTTGGATTTTCAGTAGTGGCAAACGTTTGAACATTTCACTCTTAGAGGGGAAAGTAATTTTGGCCTTTTTTGAAGATGCGAATATTTTTTGTCTTTTCAGCATTCTCCATTTTAAGATCGATTCCATATAAATAGCGTAGGGGAATGTGGGACAATGTGATAAAAGAGGGGTGAAGTGAAATGTTGAAGTATTTATTCTATTTTTTACCCCCCCCCCCCCCCCACACATCTAGTAAAATTTTAATTACGTAGTAGCACATGTAGTCTATTCTAGTCTGGAAAAAGTTGCCTCTGAAAATAAAAGCATATGATAATGCTAGTAAGCTCCGCCTCCTGCTCGCTTTGCTCATCAAGCTCCGTTTGCTACCTGCGGTGGTTCAATGCAACCTGTGGTGCGTGAAAATTGATGGTTTTCATGCTTTTACTTCTGCATTTCCGGCCCTTAAAGTTTAGAGGCACGAGACAAAGCGGAATATCTTTCCATGGATCCTGTATCTAACGGTACTGGTATTGATTTGATAGACATCGACAGTCCGGAGGAGAAGGGTTACAGACACACGGATAGAAGTGCACATGTTTGAGCAAAATTGACTTCAGTTTTGTCAAGTGTTTGAGGATTTTAAACTCTTTTGAAAGATAACATTTTTTTCTCTCAATGTAAAGGCTCATGTCATTTGGGTATTCGCCCTTTCATTGCCCCAAAATTGTGCTGTGAGAAAATTTCGAAAAGTCATAAATTATTTCCTCGATTTCACTGGTTTCCGTCAGTTTCCTGTGGAAATCAAGTATTTTGCGATACCTTTTTTCTAAACTGCTGCAAGTTGCAACAATGCAAACTTCTTACTGCTGTAAAAAACATTTTTTAGCTATCAGTGTCAAAGTAGACTTTGCGTTTTTATTATAAGTGTTTCACCTTTAGTTCACTTAGACCCGTTCCGATGGAAAGAGCTCCAAATGAGAGCAAAATGCAATCTCTGGATGCTGTATTTCTCAAGAAGGCAAGTAAGTAATGTATATAATTCGATCTCATATAGTTGTCTAAGCGGAGGTATTGAAGCTGCAGTCCATCCACACCCAACTAATCAGAGTCAACGTATCAGAATAAAATCATTCTATTTCAGATCCCTTCTTGAAACTATTGGGGAGCGAAATCTAATTAGCATTATTTCCCATGCGAACGCGTATGTGTTCCAAACTTCGCTTTATTACGGGCATTACTATTCAAAAATGAATGCCTGACAAATTTTAATGAAACGATTTAGTCACAAAAATTCACTCACACATACACACGCACATATAGCCTTAAGACATTCTCTAAAAACCGTTGAAAATGAATGGAGTGGTTTTCTTCAGTCAAAAATACTACTTTTAGTCACTGAAATTGATAGAATGAGTAAAAAAAATAACATGGATCCAGAAAATACTTTCATTTTTGTAACAGTTTTTTTTAATAAATTTTTTTAACTGTCCGATCTTGAAAACAAAGCGTGGTCTTTATGACGTCACAAATTATGCAATTTTGCGCATCTTTCTACCACGTTTCCACGTTATGATAATCAAGAAGCGAATTAAATATTGCGCTCTACGCTTGCTATCAACCATATCGTTGCCAACACACGTGAGTAAAGATGTGAATTAAATATTTTGCACTGTGATTGGCAACAGTGAAGGGCATTTAATCATTTGTGATGTCACACGACCGAAGCTTAAACAATGAAAACGCACAGAGTTCAGTAATTTTTTTTAAATATTAAACTTAAACAAATTATTTAAAAAATGGTCAGATTCTATTTTTTTAAGCGTGCTCTTTCAGAAAAAAAAAATACTTTTAAAATTTTGGAAACGACCCCATTCTGCACACGCCTTAAAACTTTAAAACAATCGAAAGTATTCTCGAATCCAATAGTTTATTATTATTATTGTCATTTACACATAGGGAAAACAGTTAAAATGATTTTTACTTGTTTTAGTAATTATTTCTAAAAAAGATAAACATCTCGCGACATCTCAACAACTTTTATTTGGAAAGTCTTGCAGCCGCATGGTCCTTGTCAAACACTCTGTATACACTCAGTCCTAGTAGTCGCCAGTTATACAGGAGCTGGTCAGCTATAAATCTGGTAACTTAGAAAATCTGGTATACTATACTGAAGAAACGGCCCACAAGGGGGCAATTACTTTTTCTCAACTGCGGATACTAATGGTCTTGAAACCATTTTCAGCTAAATGGCCACTGAATCACGGCATGGCCATTACATCTGAAATAGAGCTTTTCATATGAGAAACTCTGCCGCAATTTGCAATTCTCGATACATATAGCAATTGTTTTCAACTGCTTTTTCAGGGGGATATTTATAACGCGAACTGCGAAAGTATTCATGAGTAGTATGGAGAATGCATTAATCTTTTAGTGAATCGAAAAGGTGTAGTGGGGTTGGTAGGTGTATAGTTGCTTCACGGGAAAATATGTTTCGTTAACATTTAAAAATGTATCAAAAGATTTATTTCATAATTACATTTGGTTAAGTTTCTTTTCAGATGTTTACAAGATTGTGTGGAAGGGGTAAATGTAAAGTAGTTTTTAAATTGTAAATGTGACCTCATTATAAATCAATGTTCTTCTTAAAATGAAGTTTTAAATTTAAGTCAAATACTAACTAAGCGTTAGAAGAAGCTAAATTGAATGGTATTTTGCACAAATGGGTTAACCCACTAAGCAGCACTTTTGAATAAATTGGGTTTAAAGTTGTCCAGTTTCTTGGAAGTGGGCTGGCATTTTGTTTATTAAATGGCATAGTAATACAGAATTTGGCTTAAATCTTTTTTGTATCCAAAAGTATGTCAGTTTATCTACAAACCTATGTGCATAGCTCATTTTTTTAAATTGCGTATGTTTACTCATTTTTGCATCATATCACCATACTATTATGCTCTGATTTTGATTTGATGGAAATATTTGATTATTTTGCTTTTTTCGTTACAACAAAATTTAAGGGATCATTAACCGTGTTTGTTGTAACGAGAAATAATAGAATTCCAGCAATGTAATGACATTAAATCCTGGCTGTTTTTTTTTTTTATTTTTTTTATTTTTATTTTCTTTATTGTTCTCATTTGACTGTTTTGAATTCTTATGATTTTATTTTCCCTGCAGCTATTATTCCTATTATTCCTCTGCAGCACCACCGTCGACCGTTTGTATGCACACACATACCTACACATACACACACTCATGCCTGCACACAAACACGCACCTCTACATACACACACACTCGTGATGGCGAGAAACATAATTTGAGTTCCAGATGTCAAAATTCAAATTAATTTTTAATTTTTTTTTTTCATTTTTTTTCTGGTTGAAACGGATATTTTTAGTACAGTAAAATTAGGCCAAAAAATGGCCAAACCCAAACATCCAAAAAAAAAAAGTGAAACCTGTTGCAAATTACTTCTTACCCTTCCAGCAAGAAGGGGTAAAAAGTCCCAGCACTTTGCGCGTCGGGTTTTGGGGGGAAGGGGGGGGGGACGAAATAATCCTCTATTTAAATAAAAATAATTTCTATTACTTAAAAATAATTCTCAAACCTCGCAGAAACCACTCTATAATAGTAAAATAATAAACTCTTACAGAAAAAAATTCCAATTAACAGGGGTGCACAGGCGGGGGGGGGGAATGGGGGGGGGTTATGGAGCAGCTTTGCGTCATTGTAATTTTTAAGGCAGTTTTTTCAAGGTCTATTTCTTTCTTTTTTGAGGGTTTTTATTCTGGATGGATACTCCTTCACACTTAAGGGGTGCGCCATCGCTTGGGGGGGGGGGGTGACCCTGAATTTACATTCTAAAATCAACTATTGCAGTGAAGTTCGCGAAAAAAATTTCCCTGATTTAAACTTTTCCGAAGTACAAAATGCCACACAATGATATGGTAATGTCAGAATGATAATTCTATAAGATCTAAGCGAGCTCAGTAACCAAATTATTTGTCTTTGAAGTTATTCAACTGTTTAGAGCGCTGGAAAACAAAATTCCTGTGCAGCATAAAAAAAGTCCAAACTGACCAAAGTTTCCCTACTTCTTCTTGATTAATTTACTTCAACTTTTCTAAAATCTTTTGCCATCATCGTAAGGGGGGACAAACCAAAATTGCCAACAGTGAGACGGGCAATGCTGCAATTCTGCATTCTCTAAGTCGGTGGGGGTTCTCATTTGCAAACACCGAGCTACCTCTCTTTTACGCAGCTGGTTATGTGAATTATGCTAAATATGCAGACAGATACTTGCAACACTATCTCAAACTTTTGAGTATATTATGCAATAAAAAAAATTGATCATATCAAAAATCAGCTATCCAACGATGCAACGCAGTAACAAATTCAGGTGGTCTAGAACCTGTAGTGATTCAACGATAGAACAAGTCTTGATGAGAGCAATGAGCAATACAACAATAGAATGCTAAGTATTTACAGCTTTTTGTCTCCCAGTTTGGAAATCACAATCCGTTTCTAAAGCCCCCAGAAGTTTCCTACCTCTCAAGTTGGTAGTGGTATTGGTCGCTGATTATAAGGTGAGTTGCGATGAGAACTTTAACGTTCGGGTAGTAGCATCAAAGGATATTGAAGGCAAACAATTTTGTGGCATTTCTTTGTAAAGAAGGTAAGCAGTTATGTCTTTAGCTTCTGTTACGAGAGTAGTTACTATCTGTAAAGATGGAATAACAAATTGTTAAAAACTGGTGCGAGTTATGCGCTGATCCTCCATCAGTATTCAATGAATCTGGTTTCAGAAGGGAAGAAATCTTGTATCGTTAAAGTGCTATTATCTGAAGCAAAAGGTTCATCCACCATCAAAGAACGAACAGCTGGTGTCATATATGAGGCAGTGAGAAGCAAAGGGATGTAAGTGGACATTTTCAAGTTTTGAATAAAACGCGTTTAAAGATAAAATCCTAGATAGGCTTTCATTGATTTTCTTTTCTAAATCATGCTGTATAGAAGCAACTACCAGGTCTACTAGTACCATCTACCCCCTCCCCAAGATAGAGGAGGGGTTCACCAACCATTTATACTGTTTATCTCCAAATTTTTAATTTGCCACTTACATCCCTTTGCTTCTCACTGCCTCATATGTAATAGATAGGAGATACCTGCTTGATCATTTTTTTTGGTAATAATCTGTAAACTTCAAGGAAATATGCCAGCAATGCAGGGTTAGGTAACTTGTAAGTATGTGAAAGCTAGTGTCATTTTTGATAGATGCAAAGAAAGCACCACAGAAATATAATGTGCGTCCTATTACAACAGCCAAGCCTTCTGCTCTAGAAGACTTTCTGCGTCTCAAATCTTGTGCTTGCTTTGAGAGGTTCATTGGATATAGTGAAAGTTTGAAAAGTCTGAAAGTGCACTGAAGTGCTCAATCATATGCACAAACTGTGTTAGACATATCTGCAACAATAACGATTTTGCTGAGGATCTAGATTCCAAAAAACATCTTGATAACGAAGACTTTTTGTTACAAGCTTAGAAGAAATCATTTGAAAGCAAAACACAGTTCAGCGTAATTTTTCTGGCCATTTAGTTAAATGTGCACCATCAGAGGGGGCGGGGTCTTGTGTTGCTTTTGCTTACTTTCACATTATTTTGTTATTATGCATTGCAACAAAAGATGAATTCTTGAGGGTTATTTCGCGGCAAAACGACAGTTGAATCCGCACATGACAGCTCATATATATCATTAAAAATGATAGTTTACAAGTGTAATGTACACAATTTTGTAGATAAAGAAATCACACGACGTATGTGTGATTTCTCAAGCAAAAAAAAAATCATTATTACTTATTAATTTGATATGTGAGCTGTCACTTTCGGAAGAAATGGCGAATTTTTAGTTTGATGTCCTGTGAGGTGGAGGCTATAACTGACCTCAAAGAAGGGCTCTAAAATTAATTAAACGTATATGGTTGGCCAAAAATCCTTTGCAGAACATTAAGACTGCTACAAAATTAGAGGAAATTTAAAATCACGTTCAGAGCTTTAAGTCACAGAATTATCAATAAAAGTAACTTATGATTGTAAATGGAAACTTTTAAAGAAAATATCTTGTTTTAGTTACACCTAGAAAAAGTGTGGGATTTGCTAAACATAAATAAACTCATTTTATTTCGTTTATTTATTTTCTTTTGCGTATCCTATTGATAATATGATTCCAAACTTTATGAAACAGCAACAACACCGCAGTCTACGTCCTTGAGTTGAAGAGAAAGTGCCAAAACGTGTTTATATGAAAAACTCCATAAACTAACGCCCCATCAAGCAGGAATCCGGGAATCAGGCGCTTCCCATTACGAATCCAGACGTCCGGGTGATGAATGGGGAAGGACTTCATGCCGGAATGATGGATATCCAGCCTAGCAAATACTTTCTTCAAGACGGGAGTCGACATTTCCAGAACAAATCCACCCCACCAAAATCAGGAGGGGCATTGATTTCGAAACCTTCCCTGTCTTTTTCTCATTCCGACGTCAGGTTATTGTTATAAGCCCTCTATTTTCTTTGCCAGGCTTTCTTTTACTTTTTATATTCCTCGAGATATTTTTCGGAGAAAGGAACAAGCCACTTGTGTTCCTCTTTTCTCGAACCTCTTCTCCTTTTTTTTTTCTTTTTTCTCCTTTGGGGTTTACGCAGGCCACTTTTTCCCTTACGGCTTATCGAAGAGTGTTTTTTTTTCCCTTCATACTATTGGGTGTATATATATCAGGGGTTTTTCGATGAAACAGAAGATTGGCAAGTGTTGGTCAAAATGAATTCCGAGCGCTGTAACAGGAAGAAAACTTCAATGCAGTTCATCAATGGTCGAACATCTGGATGGAATAAATTTATGAGAATAACATTCAGCAAAAAACTCTTGCACATATAAAAATTGGAAGGCAAATATTCGCTGGAGCTTCTGTTTGTTTTTTCTTTTGGTATTTCTCAAACCTATTTGAACAATTTTGTCTTCACAGGACCTGCTGCCTGGAAAAATATGTATGTTTTTTGAAATATATGCCCAACGTAAAAAATCTCTATATCGGCCATAATTTTCATAAAAAAATTGGCTTTCTTTTCGTCTGTGTTACAAAGATTTAGCTAAAGAGTAGTTGAACATTTATCTAATAAAAACTATCTAATAAAAACAAATTTATCTAATAGAAACAAAACACTTGAAAACGATCAAAATAATTTTACCTTCACTGTAATAGAGATAACTAATGAATAAGTGGGTGTCGTCCTTGAAATTAACTGAATATTAGCGTAGAAAAGTGCTCACCACAAACTTCAATATACATTCTTATACTGCATGTAAAAATAGCACTTTCAGAGTTTAATAAGTACATTCAATATAGTTTCTAATTGATTACTTAATGGATCATTTGTTAGTCTAAACACATAAAACTGTACCAAGCGAATCGTTGTCAACCCAGGATACAAATATTTTTTAACACCTGAATTACGGCGGGCTTTGCATATCTACAAATACGACGGGGGTCATTTTAACTCCTGAGAAGAAATCTGCATTATTCCCTAAAAAATGCTGTATATTTGTAAACATTAATTAAAAATAAACATTTTTAGAAATAATGCTGTTTATCTAAAAGATGCATAGATTTCAAGCGTGTATAGTGGAGCACTAAAAAATGGTTAAAAACCCTTAAAATAACCAGCGCTGTTTCACAAGCATTTTAGAAACTAGCGACTAATGCTCTCTTTTATGTATAACTAGCGGTACCCGCACGGCTTTGCCCGTAATGGAAAATTAAAAGGTTATTTGGTTTGCCTGTGTATTTACAAATAACAACAACAATACATTAAATTACAACATTATAAATGCTTCAAGTTCTTGAAATGCTATATTCTAAGAGGCATTCTTTTAAATTCTGCTCTGTTTCGGCATTAGTAAATGCATTTGCATTTCTTTTCTTCTCAAAAGGATAAAAGTGCAACCTGCCAACTTTTAGGTATTTCCGTTCAGTTAATCAATATTCTTCTACAAATCAATATTCTTGAAAACTTTATATTATTAAACAGCACGATTATTAAGGAAAAGTCAAGGAAGGATTAAGCTTTTTATCAAAATACAAAGAAGCAGTTAGCAAACAAAGTTTGCTTCGGGTTAAAATGACCCATACCGTAATTCCATAGTGTTAATAAGGTTCCAGAACGGTAAATTTACTACCTTACTCCTCCCAACTTCAAAATATTTTCAATGTAGCATAAGAATACTTGGCGTGTTTTTTAGCCTACCTGTTTTCACACACTGTAAAAAAAATCCGTAAAATTTACAGAAAAAAACTGTCAGCCAGGACGCCAGTTTTCTTCCGTTTATTTTACAGAAATCTTCCGTATTTTTATTATTTATTCAAGCTGATTTATGAAGATTAAAAAAATGAAACTATACTTTCATAAATCATTTCAATATTTACTATACTACTACGAAATGCATGTATACAAAGGTAAATTTCCGAATATGCCTCTGTCACAGATGACAAAAAAACATAATAATAAAATATTGATTAGGATGCAATGAAATGGAAGTTGCAAACGATTTAAGACTTACTCGCTTTAAATAAATATAAGATCAAAAACTCGAGCACGAGAACCAAAATCCAAACACGCGGGCGAAATTTCGAAGATTCGAAGAAAAACAAAGTATAACCGGTTACAGATTCAAAAAAAACAGAGAAATCCTGTATTTTATTACGAACAGTTTTTTTCTGTAAAAAATACGGATAACTTCTTCAAAATTTACAGTTTTTTTTTACAGTGCATGCGTCCTCTGAGTCGCTCTTATAGTAGTTGAAATAGAGATGCATAAGAGCAAGGCATGCCCGATATGGGTATAATCACGTTTACTCTTTCAAGGCCCACATTGTATAACTTGAGATTAAATGTGTGATTCTGTATTAAATTAGAATCCTGGTTAAATCCGTGTATTTTTTTAACGGACTGACGATACTAAACAGTTCCAAAATTGTAACAACTGCCCTGCCAATGAGCTGAACTACGACATGTCTTTACTACCAGGCTGTAGCAGCAATGCACATCAGCTTAGAACTACCACTCATAAAATGCTTTGTAACTGGAGTTGGCAATCAACATAGTCAAAATTATCTGAAAGCAACAAGAAATTTTTGGATGGTCTACTTTTTTGACTCTGGCCACTTACGACTTACCTTCCTCCTACTGGTCGGAAAAATGTGTTTTTTCAAATTTACAAATCATCGTGCACTTCAGCAGAAAATTTCGATGAAAGATTAATGCTGTGCATGTTTCCGAGAAAAACTGGTTACGTGTAAGAGATATAAATTTCGCAAAAAGAAACATTAAGGTGGAGAAAGTTTTTCTTCTTTCAGGAATAAAACAAAATGGCAATCAAAAATCAGCAGAAAATCAGCCTAAATTTATGCTAGCTATACACTGAAGGGATTTTTGATGTTGAAGCGCATGCAGACCGAGGATAAGAGGATTACACTTAAAATAAAAAGCACCGTCAATTAGGTTTTTTTCTGAATTTTTACTCTTATTTCATTACTATGCAAATCGAAAACTTTCGATTTGTTCGCTTGACGAGCAACTACAGATTCTGCCATATATCGATGTTTTTCATGCATTGCTTAAAAATTCATGAAAGATTCCAATCTAAGAACGAAATCTTCCTCCTAATCCGCATTCTTATTCTTCTTTATAAGAGAAGCTTTAAGACAAAGGAATCAGCAAAAGAGAAAAAAAAAAAGAGGGAAGAAGTTGGTAAAGGAAAATCGGCGGTATTCCCTCTTGCAATAACAAATTTAGAACGCAGAAAAAGGAAACTCCATTGTTCGGAAGCTTACATGTAATCCTGCACAACGTACCTTCCCGTACAATGGAAGAGTCTGTCAGGAGGTTTGCAATCCATATCAGATACACTAGGAAATGATGGATTTCTGGAAATTTGAAATCGAAAACTGAACAACGCGGCATCAGTTAAGATTCGAAATTTGCTGTTTTCAGCTGATGGGAAAAGAATAAAAATATGGTTGATATTTGCAAACGCAAAATGTATATAAAGCTTGCAAAACTCTTTTCTTCGGTGAATAAGTTCAGAAACTGAAATAATTTGATGTAATTAGCTCGCTTAGCATTGTACTTAAAAAATTTGAATATAAAAACACCATCGTTTAAAATTAAAATCAGCACAAAGCTTCACTGTTAATATTTGATGTTACAATGTTTTCTAACAGAATTGTATAATATCATTCACGTTTAAAAAAGCAAAAATTATAATATAGGGTGGTAAAACGATCAGGTAATTATCACCCGCACTTATAGTTAACACTGCACTATTAGTTGACATTTAAAAGGAAAAAAATAAATTAACAAGAAAAACATAAATGTCGAAAACAACCAGCAATGAACTAGCTGAAATATGAGGATTGCAAATTTTAACATCATTTTAGTAAAGTGACCAGGTAGTAAACTTCCGCACTAATAGTTTAATATGTACTAGTAGTTAACATTTAAAAGGAAAAAAATTAACAAGAGAATCATACAAGTCGAACAACAATTGGCTTGAAGTAACTGAAATGTGAGCATTGCAAATTTTAACACCATTTTAAAATTTTGTAGGTTTTTGAAAAGTATATAATTTCTCTTGCTAACTTTTTTTCTTTATAAGTGTCAACTACTAGTGCAGTGTCAACTATACTAGTGCAGTGTCACTTACTAGTGTAATTTAAAAATACAAAACTTTTAAGATAGTGCGGTAAAGTGACCAGGTAGTAAACTACCGCACTAATAGTTGAATCTGTATGAGTAGTTGATATTTAAAAGGAAAAGCATAAATTAACAAGATAAACACAAAGGCCGAAAGCAACCAGCTATGAACTAACTGAAATATGAGCATTGCAAATTTTAACACCATTTTAAAATTTTGTAGTTTTGGGACAAGTGTATAATTTCTGTTGCTAATGCTTTTCTTCAAGTGTCAACTAATGATGCAATGTCAACTACGAATGCTAGTGTCAACTACTAGTGAAGTTGTCAACATTTAGTGGTTTTGCGATCCCATCATTGCGATGTGGATCAATTTTGCGATGCCTTATGAAATATTTTTTTCAAAGTATTAATAATTAGTGCATTGTTCCGTTGAAGAAATATATGTTTATTAATTATATGTTGTAACCTGATAAAAAGCAGTAAGATGTGCGGATTTTGTGGGGGGGGGGGGAGGAGTTGTGGTAGTTTCATGGCCTAGGTAGGAGGAATAGCGAGTGTTCTTCCTATCCCACTAGATTTTGAAAATTTTCACCTCAAAAATAGGATTCTTTATTTAAAATATTTTTACTTCAAATCGGATTATTTTATTTCTTTGAAAAGGACAAACAAGAGTGAAAGGTGCAGTCTTTGTTGTCCTAAAGAGTCGCTCAGTTGTTTCTTTCAGAGACTAAATATTTTTTGAACAATGGATTTTAAAAATTCTTTCATAGCAAGAACAGCTGTAAAAAAAGAAAAGAAATGATTGTCAAGAGTGTACTGATGCCTGGACATATACTTCTGAAACAAAACTAATGCTGACAATTTAATCATTTCAATGTTTCTCCTTATTACTTAATTTCTTTGATAGCTCTTACGAATAGGCTTAAAATCATATATTTTCAAAGAAGAAAATACCACAAATCTTTCAAGATTGTATGCAGAAATATTAAAAATATATTAATATTAATTTCAGGAACGAAACTCAGAGCATTAAATGTTAAAATACTATTTTTAGAGCAAACAAATATTTTGTCATTTTATCTTAAATTTTCTTTTGAAAAGTAATATCTCCTGAATTATTTATCAATGTTTTTATTAAAAACAGAAATCGGAGTACATTTTTCATATTAATAGTGATTTATTTCCCTTTTTTTCTCAGAAAATAAATGATATATGCTTCTCTTATCAGCAGTAAAAGCGCACAAGCTTTATTTCCAGAAATGCATCATTGTGATGAATGAACTGCGTATTGTTCTAGAATCAGAATGCCGGGGGCTGGTCTGAGATATTAGAACGATACAAACATTCTTAAAATATTTTTGAGGGGAATACTTTTTAT
This sequence comes from Uloborus diversus, assembly GCF_026930045.1. Lineage (NCBI taxonomy): Eukaryota > Metazoa > Arthropoda > Arachnida > Araneae > Uloboridae > Uloborus > Uloborus diversus. The sequence goes on along the minus strand of NC_072734.1, from coordinate 111,289,664 downwards.
ACACGACTGCTTAATGATGACTTTTGTGCGTGACAGAAATCAGCATTTTTATTTGAAAAAAACATTCTATTGATATGAAAACATTGTAATGGAATTTAATTTTTTTTCCCTCTTCTTTTTCGTTTTAGAAGAAAATTTGGTGTTTATTTTAATCAGGTTCATCTTTTAGCAAACTCCATCTCTTTGGTTGGATTATTTAAAGAATTAATTATAAAAAAACAAACTTTTTAGCATGAATAATAACTTTTTAAAATTAAGATGAGAAGTTAATCCTAATTAGGGAAGAATCTATCTATCGACTTATCTATTTATCTTTCTTTGTGTCTATCCGTCCGTTCGTCTGTCTGCCTTTTTTTAAATAAAAATTATCGACAATCAAACATCCTTTTTATACTGAACTGTAAAACAAATTCCGAATTAAATTCATTGAATTTCGTCTTAACACTTTCATCAAATAATAATTCGTAAGTGTGTATTTTTTTTGTAACATAATTAATGTTATCTTTCGCTTAAAATCTTTCGTAAGTACAATTATTTCTATTTACAAGGCCCACAATGAATACTATTCAGGTAAAGTTGCAAAGAAAATTAATTATGTGTAAGTGTTTATGAATTGTTATTGTTATCCGTGTCACTATAGCAACTGCACAGAAGCAAACGAAAAGTTTTATTTTCCAAAAAGCATTCTATCAGCAATTATCTCACTTCCAATGCAGTGAGAGAAATGTAGCCTGAACAATTCTTTCGGTTGTAGATGACTTTCAAAGTAATGAACACAACGCTCAAAATATTTCGTATTAATCAAGTTCTTTCAATAAATTTTGATTGGTTTAAAATGCATTCTACTGTTAGATATCAGACAGTTATTTTTAAAAAATCATTCAAGAAAACGGCTCTGTTTTGAGATCTTTTGCATCATTTCTTTTTAAAAGTGCAACATTAACTTAAAATGAAGGCAGTTTTATAATAACTAAGCGATTTAAGCAGTGCATTACATACAGTTAGAATTTTGACTGAAGAAAACGTTTCCTATAGTCGTAAATTACATTGCAATGGTTGAGCGAAATCAATGTATGATTTTATAACAAGTAATCAATCTAAGCAAAGTTGAATGTACGGCTAAAATGTAGCTGATTGTAATTTTCATCGATGGAAAAAACACTTCGTAAAATTCTGATTATCTTGCAATCGATGCAGGTTTATAACATGTAAGTAATCCAAGTAAAACTTTCTATACAACTTAAATTGAACAACTTAGGACAACGTTGGACCGGACTCAATTATTTTAATACTATTAATACTCGTTATTTTATGACTAACAAATAGCACCTATGGTCCTACAAATCCTATAATGAAATCCCATGATACAGATATATTGAACAAATTTTATTCCAGAAAGAGTTATTTCAGTAGTCCTGAGTAATTTTCGGAAAACTGTAACTTTATTCCTTTTACAAAAAAGAAAGTATTGTATTCGCGAAAAAAATTTCACTCAAAAATCGGCCTTAATTTCCATTTTTCTCACCCCTGAATGAATGTTGAGATTTTTTCGACCCGACCACACGTGGATATATGCCTAGGAACCGACAGACACCCGAAATATCCATTTTGACAACCCCCGAGTTAATTACCACGAATTTTCTCCTGACGTTCGTATGTACGTATATGTATGTGCGTGTGTCACGCATAAGTCAGAAATGGTATGTCCTACAAAGTTGAAATTTGGTACGTAGACTACTAGTGGGGTCTAGTTGTGCACCTTCTCTTTTGGTTTCGTTCGGATGTTCCTAAGCGGGTCTTTTGAACCTTTGGGGGGGGATGGTTTTTAATTTCGATGTGAACACAAGTGGTGTTATAACTTGTCAGACACTTGACGATTTATCGCCAGTCTTTTGGTCACCGAATTTTGTTGCGAGCTTGGCGAAAAATTTGGGGATTTTTTTAATTTTAAATTTGGTTTCAATTTGGCCACTGTTGGTGATATTTAGAGAGTAAACAACTGAATCACATTAAAACTGCCAATAATGGGGAAATGACATTAAATTGGAGTAAAAGGAAGTCATGTAATGCACACATCAGTTCGTTTTTTTAATGGTTTTCATCAGGATTGTGGGGGGAAAAATGAACTCTTTTCTTAAAGTTAGTTCCTTTAGTTCAATATAATTGGCATTTTATTCGTTTTTTGTCAAAAAGAAAAAAAAATATGACATCACTTTTTCAGACCAAGAAGGTGCGGAAGGTTGTTGCACTTTTTAGAGGTGCGTTGGACCCAACCAACCTAACCCACATAGTTAAAAAACTTTTTTTTGCTCTTAAATCTCAATAATTTTGACAATAATATACGATTTTTCTCTTGGTTTTTAAAACATAATTGTGTACTAATGGTGAATGCTTATTGCTGTTTTTAAATAAATATGATTTATCAATAAATCAATTTAATATATTATATTGACCTTTAAATTTAATATTTTTCACTCTACACACAACAGAGAATAAGGTATATTCAGTCAGGCAAGGCATGGTATATTCAGTAAATTACCGCCCATTAGCCAGAGCTAAAGCAGAAATACATGAAATACACCGCCAGCTCAGTCATTTCCAGCTGAGTACTGCAGTTTCGCGCTTATTAGCACTCATCAGCCCGGCATAGGAAAGTGACTGAGCTGGAGATGGAAAACCTCAAAGGAAGCCAAGAGTGCCAAATAAACTGGTAGCTGGAAATGACTGAGCTGGCTGTGTATTTCATGTATTTCTGCTTTAGCAGTGGCTAATTGGCGGTAATTTACTGAATATACCATGCCTTGCCTTCAATCTTCGAGTTGAACCGAACCATTGCTCCGGTCACTCGTCTGGCCTGCTAATTCTATGTTAGCTACCAGTTCGTTTGGCACTCTTATCTTCCTTATGAGGTTTTCCATCTCCAGCTCAGTCACTTTCCTATGCCGGGCTGATAAGTGCTAATAAGCATGAAACTGCAGTCCTCGGCTGGAAATGACTGAGCTGGCGGTGTATTTCGTGTAGAGAATAAGGTAGTTTCAAAAATTGATAGGATTTATCACTAAAATTATAAAAAAATGTTTTTTAAGTTATGCGGTCCAACGTGCCCCACTTTACGAGGTTCCGTTAAAAAATTAATGTAAAAAAAGTTTATCAATTCAACACTTCCAAGAAATTTGTGGGGTTGAGAAGTATTTAATGAAACTTATTGCAGAAAATCGAACTGATCTTAAGTTTTTTGATGAGATAAAAAATAAGTAAAAAAGCGGACCAACGTGCTCCACCTCCCCTTAGGCCTTTTTGGCCAATGGAAAACACCTCGCAGAGTCATAACTATCTTGCAGTGTTTAAGGCAAATTTAAAATTTTATAATACGCTAACAATCTAAGTAATACTTTCTATACAGCCAAAATTTTGCCAATTGCAATTTCGACCAAAAGAAACCAGTTTGGAAAGTTTGCCACCACGCAATGATTATATGGGATCAACGCAGTTTTATAATGAGTAAACAATCAAGTAATACCATAATTGGCTCTCATAAATTCACTGGATTATAAAATCAACCGCTTTTGAAAATCGAAGCTGGAAGAACAAAATCTTATATAATTAAAAACTGAGCGTATGAACCTATGAATGTAACTATGTATGTATGTATGTCCAAGTTACTTCTCCTGAACGCCAATGAACTTACCATCGAACCTGGTATCGATAGATTCGTATTCTTCCCGTCTTTATGTTTGGTTATTTAACATAATCCTTCAATAATAATTAGCGGAGATGTCAATCAAAAACTCTTAATTATGACTCATAGATTTCGACATAAAATCCCTATTTTTCGAAATCTTTCCTCCATTCAAATTATTATTCAGTGCTTCATCTCAACCTTCCGCAGCAATGCTTTTATTAAAATTTACAGCGGTGAACAAAATCATTGAGACGAAATATCTTTTGCCAATTTTTTTCTCGAATATGAACAAGTAAAATTCTTGCTTTTGTTTTAAAGGCTTTTCCTTTTATTTGGAGGATTTAAAATGTTTACTTTTGGTTATTTTTTGGCAATCTGCCGCAAAACTTCACTATTTTTTTTTTTCGTTCAAGCCTGGGTGTTGAACACGCGTCAATTGACATAACTTTTATTTTTGAAATGGACCATACAAAGCTGGGTGACGTAGCTAGTCACTACAATATAAAGCATGTTAAAACCATCATTTAATAATATTAATTTTTGCTGTTTTGTAAAATCAAGCATTTAGACAGCATACGTTAAAAATTAATAAATCCAGATATAATTTGTTAAAAATTGCAGCAGACATAATAAATTTCATAGCTGTGTCGCACAGGAAGCAATCACGGACTTTTGTGCCAAGAAAAGAATGGAATTCTGAAAGTTTGGAAATTTATCATAAACTTTCAAAAGATATTGGTTTTTTTTCACAGCTTCTGCCAATCAAATAATAATGTAATATTTTCAGACCCTTGTGCAAGTTAAAACAAAAGTACTTCATATTTAGTTAAAACGCTAACTGCATTTCTAAACTCTGAAAATTAAAAAAGAAAAAAAGATGAGTTAATTCATTTCTTTTTTGGATTACCTGAACTGAAAAACTTTTTAAGTGACGTACTGCCGGTTTATAAAATCATCCACTTTGTAAAATTTACTGTCCTCAGAACGATTGCGATTTTAGCAAGCGGATGGCACTGTAATTTATACGCGGCTAAACTATAGTCGTTTGAAATTTTGACCAATAGGAAACACTTCGAAGAGTCATGATTATCCAGCAATGTTTAAGTGAAATCAAAGAAGTTTTATACTACGGATCAAATTTTATTTCTCACCCGGAAATAAATTTCTTTTATGTATAATAAAAAGCGACCGGGGCATAATTGACTATAAAAGGATTATGTCGAGTAAAGGAGAAAAGAGGAGCTAGAGTCAGTTTCGATCACTGATTTTATCTTCCGACGCTAAATTAAGTGTCACTTAACTTTAAGAGAAAATTGAACTCTAACCTTTCACGCGTCATATACTAAAACAAGACCGATTGATTTTGAGCTCCTTGCTGATCCTAGTACTCAATATTATTTGATAGCGTGGCAGTAAAGACAAAAGTTGCTTCCCTTTCGCTGGGAAAATATAAATTTTCCATGGGTTCAGCTTTGTTATCTTTTTGGATTGAATCAGCGAAGTATGGCTGAACAATAAAATTTACGTTGAGCGCAGCTTCTTTATTCTTTTCGATCACGATAAGATATAAAACTCATGATTTTATGAGATTCACATTTTGAGAGGAAACTGAATCTTTTTATTTTTGAGAAGAAAAAAAAAGGGGGTTGACTTTTTTGAAATTAAATATTTAAAAAAGTGAAATATATATATATATAAATATGCACCATTATCCATATAGTGATTAGGTTTCATAACATAACTTAGTGTGAACATTTTGAGGAAAGAACTGCCTCTCTAGAGGGCTGCTAAAGTTATGGCTTACATTCATTAACATTCCATTTCGTCTTAAACATGACGAAAGGGTGATATAGGCATATAAGCTGAAGCATGGGCTGTAAAAAGTCAGGTTTTTAAATTCGTGTGAAGGCATACAAGAGAGCATGTCTTTCTTGTATTTCATCTTTTATCATGCAAAAAAAGTGGAAACGAAGCCGCAAGGATGTTGTCCCATCCTGAGAGTGCGGTTTCGTACTTAATAGAACTTCTCAGTCAGAAATAGTGAATAACTGAGCCGGAGACAGACGTCATCTCATTGAATCTGAGAGTGCCAACAAACTGGTAGATAAAGTGAATCAATCTCACCACCGAGTGACCGCAGCATAGTGCGGGTTGACTCGTAAATTGAAGGCAAAGCTTGGGTATTTTCAGCAGTAAATTACTGCCCCTAATACAGGGCTAAGGAAGAACTACGTGTAATATACCAGACATATTGTGAGATTAAAAATTTGAGTTAAAACTGATTAAAACGGAAAACTGAAGCCTGGAAATTAGTTTTTTAAACAAAGATCTTTCAAAAAAAAAAAAAAAAAAATCCGAATCGGACTATGACTTACCGAATCTTCCAAATGTTATTGAATTTATTGATATTTTGATTCTGTTTTGATTTTAGAGATCCTTTTGGGAAGTATTAAGCAGTCTGATTTTAAAAATCTTTAGAAGAGAAAGCATACTAAAAAGAATATTTAGTGTAACTACCTAAATTTAGTTTTTTTTAAATGTTCTTTAAACAATAGGAAAGCTTATTTATGCATCATAAAAGACCACAAAAAATTCTTACCATGCCGAATACACACACACAATGGTTCTAAAACTCTTAGAAGGAAAATAGTGAAACATTATGTAAAGAATTGTTTATTCCATGCATTCCATACGTTCCTGCAGCATTGGAGAAGGAGTATCGCTCCATACCTCTCCCATTATTCCCATAAACATTTTATTCGCTTGCTCGCATACAAGCTCTGTAAAGAAAGCATCCAATACAGCTTTGTGCCCTCGCTTCTAGCAAAGATAAATGACCCAGATAAAAAGAGCCAAACGAGAATGCCAGTGTTATCTCCGAAGCTATTAGCTTCCTACGGGAAGAAAAATCTCCATTCTGGTAACGGCTATGCGTGCCTCTGTGCAATTGCTCGATGGTTTCACCCTGGCGACAATTAGAAGTTAGATCTACATCTTCATGAACACTAAAAATCTACGTTTGCAGGAATTTATGTCCTCGTTAAGAACATCTAAATCTCATCTCCTTTGTTGCTACCTCTTTTTTTTCTCCCTTTTCCATAAAGCAAGCGTTCTTCAATATATAACCAAGCTTCTCACTGAACAATACTAAAAATTCAAACTTTTTGTGGTAAATATAACCGTAAAATGGTGTGTATACAGAACGAGAAAAAAATTACAGTGAATTGTGCCGAAAAATTAAACGATTGCAGCGACAACTGATACATCACGCGACTTACGGTGCGAAGCAGACAACCCCGTACTTCCCTTCACTCGATGTGTCCCAACTGGCATGGTGGTCAGCGAAGCCGCTTGCCAATACGAAGTTCCCGAGTTCAAACCTGCTGCCCGCATGTCGCGTTTTTTAACTCTCATTTTTTCTACCGCAAAATTTTACAGTAAAATAGGATTTTACGGTAAAAGTTACTGGCGATATAGATGCAAATAACTTTCACTGTAAAATTTCGGGATTTTTTTAACAGTGTAAGGTCAAACTACAGTTAATGTTTTGAAATGTAGGGTCTAACAGCTCTTGTAGTATTAACCAGGTGAAATATTTTTTTTACATAATGCGGATCGTGGAATATAGCTGTTTCGTATATCTGGCCCAAATGAAGAAAAAAACAAGCAGATCCTGCTAGCCTATACCTTGTGTTTTATCATATAGGGTGTCCTCAAAATTCAAGTGCTAAGCTTTAAAGTTACATAAAAATTTAAATGAGGCAGTGAAAAGCAAAGGGATGTAAATGCCAAAATTAAAAACTTGGCGATAATCAGTCCAAATGGTAAAAATAACATCTCCTTTGTTTTAGGGAAAGAGATGATACAAGTAGCTCTGGTAGGTTCTGCTATACATAATTATTTATTTAAATAAATCAATGAAACCCTAGGATCAGAAATTTAAACGCGTTTTACTCGAAACATATAGCTATAAATTTCGTATAGCTATATGGAGTATGAAATATGACATATGGGTGGGAAAAAAAGAAATGCTGAGGATAAGAAAAAAAGATTTAAAAAAAAAAGTGTTCAAATGATTATCACAGGGAAGCTAAGATGCATGGAAAATCCCTTTTAGTGCAATTTTCCATACGGAGATTTTAGTCACGGCTGTAGTTCATCTTTTTTCAGTCATCAAGGTTGCTTATTAGCTTTACTTGGCAGTGTTTTCTCAATCTATTGTCTGGTATTAGTTGACAGCTAGAAACGTGATCTATGTTTCCCTGTGTGATTAATTCAAAGCGAGTCACATTATTTATTTCGTTATGTAGCGAGTCCGGTCGATGTTGCGTCGCTTACCTAAGATATTATAGATCGCAAGGCCATGATTATTCATTATATAATATCTAGCAAGGCCTGTAAGATAGTATCCTACCTTTATTTTTGCTTTATTTTATTTCTTTATTCATTTATTTATTCATTTTGGGAAAACTGGTGGTGGGTATGAATTAGCGTGCTTGCATAAGCTGACCTTGAGTGATTTTCTTTTAAATCTTGTAATAGCGTCAGTCTTTGACAAACAGAATTTGACTAAGATAATGCGTAATGCTGTCGACAGGTTTTTTTTTTTATTATTTTTATTTTTTTTTTCAAATTGCGCATGGAAGCAGCGCTACTGCATCAAATTGGGCCAGAAACTGGGCGACAGTCAAGTGAATACCATTCAAAAAATGCAGGCGGATTTTGATGACGATTTTTCAGCATATTTCTCGCACTTGACTTCGAAGTTTTTAGCAACTAACCAGGTTTTCATCCTGTAACAGGCTCTTTCCTCATCTGATATGGTTCCCTGCGACTTCTAGCTCTTTTCCAAACTTAAGAAACTATTGAAAGGTACGAGATTTTAGCTAAGAGGTGACACTGTGGTTGCAAAGGCAGTCAAGTTAAACTCAATTCAAAAACAGGCCTTTGCGAAAAGCTTCCAACAATGTAAGTACCACTGAGAGAAGTGTGGGGAATCCCAATAACACCAGTTTGATGGGAATTTGATTTCCAACGCTCCAGATGTGGCAGGTTTTCTTTCTAACAGATTTTGTATATTTATTTAGAAAATGTTTTTAATTAATTGTAATATTCCCAGCTTTCTAATGAATAATTTCTTAAAAACCGTAAAAAATTTTACCACCCTTTAATTCCCCACATTTCTTACTGCTCAGTACATTTATTTTTGAATCATTAAGTCATGCATTATGTCATAAATTTTAAAATATTAGAATTTGTGAATGTATTTGAAGTTTTAAAGGGAAAACTGGAAAAATGAAACAATTGGAAAAGGACCTTTTTTTCGTCAATAAAACCGGAATCTTTTTTCCCTAAAATTCAAAAGTTTGACAATACTTAATTGTCAGTTTTATGGGTCAGGTTAATTGATAGTTTTATTTTTAAAAATGGACACTATAGCTACTACTACTTCAGCATCAGTAGCGCTCAGCTTAAATCATCGTGCTGCTCTGTTTTAATAGTTTTCAGATGCATCGATAATGTTGTTATGGTAGCACCAGTAGTGTTCAGTGAAAAAACCTACTGCTCTACATTATAGTAGTTTTCAAAATGTATCGTACTTATTGTTATCGGCATTTCAGCACTAGAAGCGTTTATCTAAGATCTGCGTTATGCTCTACAATTATAACAATTTTCTAAATCTATCGATACTATCGATTGTTTAGCCCCAGTAGCATTCAGGTAAAAAAACCAAAATGCTCCTCAACGTTATTGTAAGTCTCAAAATAAACAGGCGTAGTGCCTAATACAGATTCGTTTTCGGAAATAAATGAGAGCCACCACTCAAAGTATTGTACACCACACATAAACGCAGAAAAGCATTCATTACGCCTACTTCTATACCAGTAAACCTTTTATCCAGCAGCTTGCCTGCAAGCTGCGTGAAGAAAGACCCGAGTCGGCTTTGTGCTTAGCCTTTAAGTAAAGATAAATGGCAAAGATACGGCAAGCCAAATGAACATTCCACGCCAAATTCTGTGAAAGAGAAAAAAACATCCACACACTAGAAACAGCTACAATTTACTAGTGCAGAAAATTGTGAGTTTTTTCCGTCTCTCTTCTCAGAAGAGTAGTTACTTGGTGTTTCGTATATTTTGAAAAATGAATATTTATAGCTTTAGTTCAAACATCATTTTTAGATTTATTTAAAAAAGTCTAGAACTTCTAATTACATATATAACTCTCAAGATTTTTTTTTACTTATTCAGTGCACGCCGCAAAGTAAAAAAAAGGAATTCAGTCGAACCCGCTTATTAGAATATCGTTTAAAAAATATCCCGTTTAATAAAATACAATTTTTCAATGTACCAAACCAATGTAATGGGTTATTTTGCCCCGGTTAATGGAATATCCCGGTTATTATTGTATTTTTTCTCTGCAAAATGGCTATTCTATTTAGCGGGTCCGACTCTATAATAATAGATAGGGTTTAACATGAATAATATTAAGGCTACTTTGTGATTTTATTACTTCATAAAATGCATTTTATCTTTAGTTGGTCAAATGAGCATGACACTTAAAACGAGGAAGTATTAAAATGCAGTTTTAGCACTAAAACCCAAAATAGTTAAAATCAAATACTGCTCAACAGCAAATATTGCTGCTTAGAAAAAATATTGAAGATCAAATGAATATGTTAAATAAGCGCCTGACTTGATCATTATCACCATCCGCTTTATTTTCTCAATTTTCTTTTTTCCCCCCTTTCCTGTTTTTTCGTCCCATTCTTTTTTTCTTTCTAGCTCTACTTCTTTTGGAGTGAAGAATATAAATTATCAATTCAGAAGTAACGCATTTATGTTGAGATAACTCTGCGTAACTGTGTCAAATTTTGCTCCAAAATGACACACCAAATTCAATGTCACTGGTTCTTTCTATAATTCGAGTGGTCCCCCCTGTTAAAAAAAATTGGAAAGATTCTATTGATAACTAGCGAAAAAATCATTGAAACGAAAAGTTTGAATATATCCCTTGAAATAGAAAAAAATCGCTTTACGCCAAAATTACTCTAAAACTTTTTACATCGATTTGCAACAAACTAAGAAGCGTTAGTATAAAAGAACTAAAACTTTTCTAAAACAATCAGTTTCTAAAACAATTTTAAATCGCACATTATTTTGCTCCTGTTATACCTTCCTTTTTATTTTTATAAAATTACGATTTTCTCTCTTTGACCTCGATAAACCCAAAAATATCTTCATGACATATTTAAATTCCTAACTCTAACATTGTTCCATGTTATAATATTTACATCTTTATACATAAATATCTACTTCTGTGTGTATGTATGTCCGGGGTAATCTTCAAAACTACTGGACAGATTTCAACCATTGTTTCACCATAGATAGCTACATTGTCAGGAAGCAACGTAGGCTATAATTTATTCCTAAAAAACTTAGTTTAAAAACGTTATGATGGAAAACAGTAAATATCATGTAATTTCCTCATTAAATGATTAACTATAAAACCCATTGTTACGAAAAATCGTTGCCTTACAACAGAAATATTAAAAGTAATCAGAATGAAAATTTTGAATCAAGGTTTCTCCGAAGCAAACATGAGTTTAAAGTCATTTAAAAATTTGGAAACACTACATTTTGCACACTTAGGGAAACATAGTTGAGAGCTTTTTTTTTGCGTGTGTACTATTTAATTAAATAAAGCGCACGGTTTTTTTAGTGATCTTTGTTTTTGTTAGTTCATATTTTGGAAATTCTTCAAATTTTTATATGCTTCAATACGTGCTTTCGCTTCTAAATGAATACTCGTTCGTTCTTCATACTTATTGAACAGAAAACGAAACAAAGTAGCGACTGTTTTTCACACTCATTACTGACCCAGGCAACGCCGGATATTTTTGATAGTAATGTTACAATGCTATTAGCTGAATACTTTTCATATTTTCACTGTCAAAAATTTGCTTCCTCAAATATATATCTATGCTAAGCAAATTACAAGCCAAGTAAACAATGTAAAATTGCGTTTATTTTAAAAGCATAAAATGTAACTAGTCTCTGTAGACTGAGAACGTACTACATAGTAAGTATCTCAGTTTTCAATACTTCGAAAATTCTTTTCAAACCACCTTAATTACTTTAAAGTACATAAAAATGACAAATGAGACACAGTAAAATATCTTAAAACCCTTTATTATTTCCTTCTCCCACAAAAATAATCAAATAGGACCATTTTTCTCCGTGTTAAGGCACAACTTCAATTTCCCATAGCATGCCATACTGTGTCATTACTTTATTTTTTCTCTAAAAATGGAAAATTGCTCTCATAGCTGTTTAATGGCTCTCGAGAAAGCATTCTAAAGATATGACAGCAATCTGCATTATAAATGAGGCGAGTGATTTTTGGATAGAACAAATAGCATATTTGCTTAAATATTTAATAGGGAAACTCTAAGAGCTAGCGACGGAATTTAAAAACGACCACATGTTCTCAAAATTCCTAATTTAAAATCTGAGACAAAAAGATTTTCTAACTGCTTTAAAAATTAGTTTTGATATCCCTTAAGCAACAAACGCATCAAATTTTCCACGTTACGTTTGAGTTGTTAAAATATTTACCATGTTTGCATCTTTTAACTCATTTTATTTTGCTCATATTTTAATAGATTTTTTTTCTTAAAAGCAGCATTTAAAGTCAGTTAATATAAGAATTTTTTGCTGAATAACTTAATTATAAGTGAGTGAAATAATGCGTTTAAAATACTTTAAATGAATTATGTCGCGTAGTTCAAAATTTAATTGCTTTTCACATTTAAAAAAAAAAGAAAGAAGCTTTATGAATCTTGTTTGGAATTAATTCTTGAAACACCGCTGTTTGATATCAAAAAACATTTTATTTCCATCACTGGATGACAAAGTTTTTTATCTTACATTTCCATCCAATGTGCAGTTTATAATTTTCTAACCCATTTTGCTGGTAGTTTTAGTTCAGACCAACACTTATACGTGGTATGTATCTCAAACAGCACTAAACATGAAAACATAACTTATATTTATCAAATTACATGGAAAATGGTCTGAACGCATGCGTACCTTTACACGTAAGAATCGGGGTACTATGGTACATTTTCGAAAATGGGGTTAATAACACTATAAAATACAAAAAAAAAAAAAAAAAAAACTCTAAACACACTACGGTGTCATTAGCCAACTGCAATTTTTCACAAAATCTTCATTGCCAGATAAGGATGTTTCTACAAATGATGTCGCACTTTAAAGGAGGGGGGGGGGTTATAGTTCGTGACATTGTGACAGTTTGTGACAAAAAGGTAAAAAGTTATGTGACATCGCTTTTTTTTTGTATAAGAATAGGTTAATAAAAATAGCGTGACATAGTGGCAGAGGGGTGGGGAGATGGTGAAGTGTGACACTTTGACAAAGTGGAGAGGGGGTGAAAAAAGAAGAAAAATGTGTAACATTATTTTGGACAGCCCCTGGCTCCAGCACATCCCTATAGAAAGTTCATAATGTCATTTGGATGTCGACTTCGGATACTTAGAACTGATTTAGGCAAGAAAATGCGAATTTAAACTTTGTTATGCAAAAATAATTGCAAGAAACATAGTACAAAGCCTAAAACTAAAGAAATCAGGAATTCCGTAATTTTTTTTCCTCTCTTCACAATTTACCTGTAATTTTCCAGGTCATTACTGGAGCAGTAGATAAACTTATATCCTTTCCTACCAGAAAATCTACTTTAATACACATAGCAAAGTGGTGAATATTAGGCCACTAATTTTTTAGTGAAAAAAGACGATTTTATGAATGAAATTGAAAAGAAATTTGCCAAGTTTATATTTTAATTTTTTTACTTTAGTTAGTAAATTAAACAAGTTTCGTCTGTAAGGTTTAAAAATGTATGCTTTTACATGCTTCACAGGCATTGAAAAAAAAATGGTTTTAAATATTTTTTTTTTCTTTGGAGGATTATGTTTTCTGCCGGGCATATGTTTTGAAACATGGAGTCATTTCTACGTCTCGTCACATGTAGCTTTTTTCTTTCAAAGTTACATATTTCACAAATATTAATATGGAAAGAATTTTTCTGATAGCAGGTACAGTTTAATAACTTAATGAATTTATGTATAGAATGAAATATTTCCAGATCTAACAAAATTTTTGAAAATATAAGATTAGAAGTTATAGATATAGCCCGCAAGGTTTTGTATTAAAATATTTGCTTTAATTTACAGTGCACGACTTCATAAAAATGGCAAACATTTTTATTTCTTTCCAATTATCTATAGAGGATAATTGATTCATAGCAATGAGAAAAGATGTGTACGTCTCGCTAAAAAAAGCTTTCATTTTCCTGAATTATGGTTTTAAATTTTCCATAAGCTGGTTCATTTTTAGGACATGAATGCAAAGGTGGTAAAACGTTTAGGTAAAATAGGATGCTTTTTTAAGGGATAGCCAGACGCGGACGCAGGATGGGGGGGGGGGGAGGTCAACACCCCTTTGTGTGACCAAACAGGCCTAAACCTTTGTTTTGTGAACTTATATTTAGAAAAATTCACTCCAGACCCCCGACTTAGACCCAAACGTGACACTAATGATCGCCGTTTTGGAAATGACCCGTCTAAAACTAGAAGTTGTGTTCCGTATTACACTCCTTGGATATAGCCGGATATAGATACAGACCGTACTATTTAAAGCAGCAGTTGGTCGTTTTTTAATGGTTATCAGGATGCCAGCCTAAAAAAATGTTCCAAACTATCATTCCTTTTAAAACATTTTTTCTTCTGCGTAAGAGAACAAGTGATACGGAATTTTTTTTTAAAACCTAATATTACTAAAAGCTGCAATAAAAACTCAGAGGAAAACCAGAAAAAAAAGAAAGAAAGCGAGAAATAACTACTCTATAAATTTTTAAAGAATTTTTTAACGATGTATAAAACAACTTTCTTACTGATCTCTTTGTTCCTTTTGTTATTTTTATTTATTTTTTTTTTATGATGAAGGTTATGTCTACTTTGAAAACTGAACTGAGATATTGAAATCTCGTTTCTCATACTGCTTCTCTTCCGAAAAGAAGTTCATTGAGAGAAAAAACATCCACCATATGTCATTTGTGAAACAGTCTATTTAGACATTATTCCAAATAAACAAGATGGAAATTGTAATGAAAAAATGTTTTTAATTATTGCCGAAATATGGTTACCCATTGATGTAGAACATGTTAGAAACAAGTAAGTTTTTGCTAATACACACGCGTTTTTATTCGAACATATTTATTGAACGTACCCTAAAAATGAACACTTTCTGGGCAGCTGGTACATTCATGAGTATGAATGTAACTGTAAATACGTATGTGCGATACAGAGGAAAAAGCGAAATTGAAATAAAAATAAACCTACGTAAATGGAAGAGTATTTACTTTTATCTCTAAAGTTGGGGAGAGTACAATGCATCCGAAGTTCCACGCTCTAGGATAAAATTTAAAACGTCCAAGGGACGGAAGAAGTCGAGTTTTGCTGAAAGAATGTTACATGAGCTCAAAAAGCAAAGTAAGAATCTTTTCTAAAAAATATAAAATGCGAATCTTTACAAAGAAATTTTACGAAGCATCACGAGTTTCGTATCGAAGCAAGCTAACTACAGTAAAACCTGTCTACAACTATACTGTTGGGACCTAAAGAAATGTTGTTATAGAAGAGGTTGTCATTATAGACAGTTTGATTATTTATGCTGAAATTTTGCGGGGAATAAAGAAATATCGTTATAAACAGGTTAATAGTTTCAGACAGTATTGTTATACACAGGTTTCACTGTACTTTACTTCACACTAGAGCCGCTGTATAGATAGGCCGTCGCATCGGCTTAAGTTTAGCCATTTTGGATTGGATTTTTCATTGTTGCACTATAGCAGAGTTTCAGATTTCGTCAATTTTGCCGTTAATAATATTTTGCTTAATAAACAATTCACGTGTGCCACTAATAATTGCTCACAGTGAACAATCACCAAACGCGATAACTCGCCAGAAAATACAATCACTCAAACACGCGCTCCGATCCAAAAAGGCTGAACTTAAGCTGATGCGTCGGCTCGTATATATAGGGGGCTTACTTTACACTAAGTGTATCAACAATATGCATTGCTAAGCATCATACAGTGCATAATTTATTCCAGTATTATCAAAAAGGCGGCTTTATGATTTTTTAGAATTAAGTATTATACAGCACTTCGATGATTTTTTTTCTTTTTTTTGCGTAAAAAATAAATTAATACTTTTGTGCTGAAAAATAATCAATAATTCAATGTTATAAAGCTAACGTACTTAAGATACGTTACATAAGGATATGTTAAATGTTGACATTTATTTTAATTTGTGCATATTAAAAATTATACAGGGTGTCCGAAAAGTCCTTGGCACATTTAAAAAATTGATAGAAAACCAACAAATTGTCGCATGAATTTGCGATTTGCACCATAATACTTCATAGGTTCAAGAGTATTTATGACATCGAAAAATAAAATGAAAAGGGGGAAAAAAAGAAGAAAAAAGGCATTTCGCAGCCAAGGTGTCAGTATATTCTATGCCATAATTCTTCGTTTAGTAATTTTCATTCCTTTTTGCGTTTTCCCATGTCAACAAAAATGATTTAAAAGTTACTTTTAAACAAAACAAGTGCACAAGCATAAATATTTCCTAAAATATGATTAATGAACAAGTTGGCTGCTTACAAGGGGCAGCAAGAAGCATGAATTAGTGAACTTCAGCAGTTAAATTAGTTTCCATAAGAAACTACTTCACGATCTCAGATAAGATAATACTTTTTTAAGGCTGGAGGAAATCCAATAAATTACTGTTTAAATACCAGAAAATAACTCTCTCCCAAAAAAGGGGAGGAGGCGCAGCATTAAAATTTAGGTTAAATAATTTCAATAGCCTTCAAAGCTAAAGTTTCTGTTCACTCTTTGAACCAAAAAAGAAAAAAAAATCACTAATCGTTATAACTAGCCAGTAAGTAACAGTAATAGATAAAATCTGGTCTCTTAAAAGGCTAAATTAAAGTTTTTGAAATAAATATCCCCCCCCCCCCTTTCCTGTACTTTCGCCGCAAAGCCTTTTGAGAAGAATACATAATCATAAAACGTTTTTACAGCTGTTTAATAAGTTTCATGGTATTCAGTAAGAACTTTATTTTATTTTAACTGCTTTTTTTAGCATAAAAGTCATAAGAAAATTACTAATTTCATTAGTTTTTTTTTTTTTTTTTGTATAACTAAGAGCACTAAAGCGGTGTATTAAAACAACGGTAATGAAATGCACTGGTCAGAGGACCTATATACGATAAATTAAAATCCTATTTCAAGATAATATTGGTTCAGGTCTATTATTAGTTCTTTTTTCAGGTTATCTAGAAATATTGGTTTTGTTCAAGGATCTGTTTATGCAACAAATGAGCTCATATGTATTTTTTTTTACTTGTAGTTTATTTGTTTTCAATATAATTTTCTATTTTCAAATTTATTTTTTTCCCACTTAAAATGTGTCAATAAATACGAAAAAAAAACATGGCTTTTTATCTTTATAACTCAAAAAATGTATATTTAATTTTAAACTCATTACATGTAACTACTCTATTTTACAAAACATTCTCATGCAATGTTCCAACGTGGTTTTAAAATCATATGTGTTATTTTTTAACTTACAAAGTCTTTAGAAAAGTTTAATTTTGTTTTTATATTTAAATGCCAAATTTTCAAGAAATAACTTGTTATCGTTTTAAATTACGCGCACCGAACGAGATGTCTGCGAGTAGGCAGCTCAGCAGTTACACTACAAAGACAGTGAAGCTACATTCACAGGGTTAACGCACCGTTCTGTTGCGGATAGTACATTTGACGGAATTGAATAAATTTAACGAAGAAGGTACGCTTTGAATTTATCTACTTTAGCAGTGGCGTCGGAGGGGGGGGGGGACGGTCCGCCCGTCTGGGGGTGACACCTAAAGTGGAATTGTAAGTTTTTGGAAAATACAAATACTGGAATTCAGAAATTTTCCCCCGATATTTTAATATTTACGTTATCAAACACAGTTGCATCACCACGTGGAGGGCAGGGAAGGGGATGCTTGAGCTGGAAGATACTTTTTGAACAGAGGGGAATTTTTTCTCCAACAGTTAAAGCTAAGCAAAGTAGCATCACTATAGGGTGGGCAGCTGACATCCTTTTGGGGGGGGGGTGACACCAAAATGCATTTAAGAATTTTTGAAAAATTGAGCGACGGCTCTAAAATTGTAAATAGAGATGCGTACAAATTAACCGTTATTCGTTAAATTTAATTTTTTTTTTTTGTCTCAGACTCTAAAGAGTTGTTTTAATTGCATTTTTAAGGCTTCTATTTCAAAAAAAAATGGCGATGCTCTAAACGTTTCTAAAAATGGTCATGCAAACGCGGTTTTAAGAGTTCAATTTCAAAAAATCCCGGGGGGTGGGACTCCGAACTTATTTAACCCCTAACGTTTTCTAGACCCACAATATTTCGAAATGCCTTTTTAAGACTATAAATTGAAAATTTACCGGGGATGAGCCCTCGAACATCTCCTCCCTCCCTTAACATCACCAAATTTGTCTAAAATTGCGATTTAAGAGCTACAATTTCGAAACATTTCCAAGGGGTTTCCCTCCAACTTCTTCATTCCCTAACATTATCAAAGCTTATCTAAAATGTATTTTTAAAACCACAAATTTGTAAATTTTCCGGGGGAGAATCCTCTCTACCCCTTACCATGGAGTGAATATTATACTCAGAATTAGGCTCATATTGTCTTACCCAAAAAATCTAAACTTCATTATCTTTCTCTGTGTTTGAGATACAGTGGCTCTCAAAAGTGTTCGTACCCCTTGAAATTTTGTAGTAAAATCAAAATAACGCAAAACTGAATTCGAATATGAAGTCCATTTTTTTCACAACATTCCTATGCCATTCTGAATAAAACCCAGTAGTTTTTTTTTTTTTTTCAAAATATTGCCACATTTTATTTTTGAAATTTGTCAAAAAACGATGAGACAGAGAAAAAATACGCCACAAAAGTCATCGTACACTGAAATATTTTCGAATAAATTCATGATTAAAATTATCATATGTGTTTTTTTTTTTATTATTTTTGCATTGTAATGACACTGTAAAGTCATTTGTCGTTAATTTTTTGTCTATTTATTCCCTGATATTCTGCTTATTTTAAAATGGCAGGTATGCGTAGAAAACAACAAACACGATTCGAAATTTGATTTTTTTTCCGCTCATAGTAGCCATTAATTGGTTTGAAATGTCTCTAAATTACCATTCTATAGTGAAGTGCTGGATAAAATGCTTCAAAGACAAGAATTGGGTCAAAAACAAGGCAAGAAAAGGGTCAACTGGCAAAGTTAACAATGCGTGATCGGAGGTTTACAGTTAAAAAAAATATGAAAAATACACATTTAAGTGCTGAAAAAGTTTATGCAGAATTGAATGAAACATTTTACGTTTAATTTTCACCTAAAGTTGTTCGCCAAGTTCTCTGATTAGCTGGATTAAATGGGACCTCTTCCAGCAGAAATTTTCTTGTTCGTGCGAAAAACAGTAAGCTTACGCTTTCCGTCGTAATATCAATGATAAATAAGTTCAAAACGTTTTGGAACAACGTCTTACTTATAGATGAAAATAAATTCAACATTTTGGGTTAAATTGTTGTATAATTGTAAATAGAAAAAAAAAGAGGAATTTACTCTGAAGAACTTAGTTGGATGAGTTAATCAGGACGGTTAAGGTGTTTTAGTGTGAGTGTGCATTACAGCATCAGGACTTGAAAATTTGGAATTTTTTGATGAAATAATTAATCATGTTGTTAATTTAAATATTTCAAAAAGTAATTTTAAACTATTAGTCCAAAATTTGGTAATCGGAATCAACTTTGTTTTTTTATCGAGATAACGATAAGAAGCAAACGTTTGCGTTTGGTGCCACAAAAGTTGTCCTTAAGCTTAGGAATATCTCCTCAATCGCCAGATTTAAACTTAATGGAACATATTTGGAGATATCTGGTAGCTAGATTACGAAAATACACCATTGAAACCAAAAGCGAACTAGAAACAGTAAGACTCGAAGTGCGGCTGAACACTTACTCAAATATTGCACAAGAAAAGAATGAAAAAACAATAAAATCTATTCCCAGACGTTTAAAAGCTGTTGTTGATACTGCATGATATTCTATTAAATAATAACTTTGCAAAAAGTTAGATTATTTGCTAATTTTTTGACATTTTTTCAAAGTGTACGAAGACTTCTGTGACATAAAATTACCGGCAATTTTTTGTTTTTGATTTTTTTTAAATTATGTTTTAATGTTTTATTAAAAATTTTCAGGTAGTTTTGTTAAAAATAGATCATAGATCTTATAATAAAATACTTATTCCGAAATATTAATTCTAACCAATGGATAATGGCCTATTTCATTGAACGTCGTAGGTGTACGACCACTTTTGGGAGCCACTGTATGTTTGAATTAATTAAGGGGCCATCAGTTTCCTACACCCCCTTGCTTTTTTGACCTTGTGATGGTCCTGCACATATGCGTCTAGGACAAGTTATGTCTCGAAGTTTTATTTGTCTTTTGTCATCAGTCAACTTAAAATTTCGCAGCAACACAAATGTAGTTTTTTCTAAAAAATATTTGAATTTCATGTTTATATAGAACTTAAAAACTTCTGTTTTCTGCGTTTGTAGGAGGGAGACGACACCCCAAATTACCACTCCAGGGAGTCACCCATGCTAGGGAAGTCATTGACTCTAGTATATTGTAATTATTTTCCGTCAATAAGAGGTTAATATCCTCATCTAAACGGTATTAATTGGTCATAGTTATGGAATTGAATATGACATGTTCTGTAATTTAAATACCTTACTCCAGATTCAGTATTAACTTTTCTAAGTTAATTTTCAAGATTTTTCAGACTTTTAAAAAAGTTTATTTTTTGATTTCTGAACATAATAACTAAGAAGACATTTTAGAAAAACATATATTTACATCAGACCAATATTAAATTAGTTAATTTAAACATTTAAAAAAGGTAAAATAGAACTAAACTGTTTGTAATTCAAATAAAAGTGTAAATATTAGTTTTACTTTTTTAATATATATATATATATATATATATATATATATATATATATATATATATATATATATATATATATATATATATATATATATATTGAAGACATCACTTTTCATAAACTGTAGACGCAAATATTTGAATATTTTTTGCTACTTTTACCAGTTCTGCCTCCTCTCCCTTTATCGCAAGGTAGAATCTCAGATCCATCTGAAGAATAATCACTGAAGTGTTCCTTCTAAAAACGAAACAAACTGAATTCATTTCTGTTTTTTTTTCTCTAATATACTATCCGTTCATCGAAGAATGATTTTTTAATTACGTCTGTATAAAAAATTTAATCAAAAAAGAAAAATCAATTATTTATTTTAGGAAAGCATTGTTCTATTACCAGACATTCTAACCAGGCTCTAAACAAATAATACGAAAAACAAGCTTGCAATGTAGATTTTGTAAACACAGAATTTTCATTTTGGCTAACATTTATTATTAATGTGAAAATGTAACGACAAATAAACATATAAAGATACAAAAAATAAGCACTTGCCGTTGTTATCGTTAATAACCATAAACCCAAAACGTTTTTCACTTCATTCAGTAGAATTTATACATTTTTATTTTGGCACTTTTGTTTCTGAAACAAAAAGTAGTCGTAGTGCCGCCCGCGTGAATAAGCATAACCGTGGCATATTTTTATGTTGTGTATTATTATGCTCTTATTACTATAACAAACGCAAATGTCGAAAATGTATTAACGATCGCTCTCTTTCTATACATCTAAATAACATCTTAAGTGTACTGATTCTTTTATCTTCAAAAAATTAACGTCGGAAAAAGGTAAAATTAATGATTGAAGTCTCATTAAATATGAAGTCTGCCACGACACCAAATGGATAAATTGAATGATTAATTGAAAAAAGTTTCTAAGCGCTCAGTGGAGATCCTTTCATCCCTAAAAACAGAGACGAAGAACTTGAAAACAAAAGTGAGAAATCGCACTTTTTTGCCAAGATAAATTTACTGCTACTTAGATTTTTCTCCCCTTTGGAAAAATGGGGTGTACAACTTCAAGCATTTAGTATTATGTTGTACGTATGTATACATGCATTTAGTATTATGTTGCTATGAATAATAGATCGATTGACGTGGGAAAAGAAACAAAAATTAACGCACTCGATTAAAAGGTTATGGGGTCAATAGAAACTTTAAAGAAAATGAACAAACATGTCAACTCATCTGAGTTTAAAAACGATAATAAGCGTAATATATGTGTGTTAGTTCAACGATATTCTTAACTACCAACAACAATCGACCACAGATTAAACGCAAACCTAAACTGAACTTTTATTCAAAGTGAAGCACAATTGCATTAAATTGGTGTCCGTAAATTTAGCGGCTGCTCCAGAGTCAAATTAAAAAATATTGCAAGCAATCAGTATGTCGACTGGACTAATTACTAGGCCGCCAATACTAGTAAGCGAAAGGAGATTAATTTTTTCATGTACTCAATCACTATTTATTTGTTAAATCATTTATTCTTTTTCGACTCACTTATTTGTTCAATCACTCATTTATACGTTTAGTTATTCACTTATTTCACGCATTTGATTACTCATTCGTGCATTTATTTATTCTCTAATGTGTTCACTCCCTTGCTCATTTATTCTCTCATTTTTTCACTCATTCAGTCGTTCGTTCTCATTCATTCATGCATTCTTTCATTCATTCCTTCATTGTTTACTTTTTCAAAACTTAATGTATTATTCACCAATTTCAATCATTTATTCAATCTTTATTTCTTTTATTCGTTATTTCTTTTTTTATTTCATTCAACTATGTACTCAATAATTAAATAACTGTCTCATTTATTCATTCAAGCACTTATTCAGTTATTCATTTCAGTTCAGGATTCATTTACTTCTTTATTAACTCATTCATTCGATTACTCATTCACGCATTTATTCGTTCGTTCCTTTATTCATTTATTGTTTACTTTCTCAAATTTTAAAATACACCAATTTCTTTCATGTATTCAATCAGTCATTTCTTTATTTCGTTCAGCTATGTACTCAATAATTAAATAGCTGTCTCATTTATTCACTCAAGCACTTGTTCAGTTATTCATTGACTCCTTTCTTAACTCTATTATTTGAATACTCATTTATGCATTTATTCATTCTTGAATTTCTTCACTTACTTTTTTGCTCATTCATTCATTCACTCGTTACCTAACCCCCTTCTATAAAAAATCATTCATTTAATCACTCATTCATTCGATGATTGTTCACTTGTTGTAATTTCTACACTTTCATCCATTCAGTTAGTCATTGTTTTCTTCAATGTTTCATTCGCTCACTCAAAAATTAATAGTAGTTTGTTTATTCATTTTACTCATTTACTTACACTACTATTTTTTCTCTTATTTAGTCATGCATACATTAATTGTTACTGTTCTTATTTTTATGTCATTCATTCATTCATTTGTTCTTCTTATTAGGGTTGAGACACTACCTAAAAATATCTATTATGATGTGTATATAACAGCTAAAACATTATCGCTCTCAAGGCGATATTCTAGTGCAACGGTACAAGTACTGTGGCTCCTATAGGGTGTGACATACGAGTGCAAAAGGGTCAAAAAACAGAAATACGTAGTAAATACATGAAATGTATTTAAAGTTAGGAAAAAAACTGAATTTCAAAGTTAAAAAAAAAACTGAACACGCACTTTTTTTTTTTTTTTGAGTTGGATCATTATTTATCATCAAAGTATATATGATAAGACTGGTTTAAAAATTACCACGATTACCAAATTCAGAAAAATTTAAAGGTTTTTTAAAGAACATGTAGCGATTTTCTTTCTCAATACCAAAACACTCCATTCACCTAAAATATTTATCCATACTCGTTTTCTACAGAAACCAGATTCAAATCTTAAATTAGTTCGAATGTTCTCTTAAGTCAAAACATAAAACAATGCGAGAGTTGATTATCCCACACTGGAGGATATGAAAACAGTAAGAGTGTAATCGGATTTTACCAATTCCTTAGGATGCTCCCAATGTCTTCCTTTTACCACACAGGGATCGATTGCTTAATTAAGATCAGAGACAACAGGAACAGAAAGAGATAAACGCAGTGGTTAACGTCTCTGACGTCCACTCTCAGGCGACGTGGGGAATAAAACGCCGCCTGTATCTCTGGAACAAGATGAGCTCTTTTCCAAGCCGGTAAGATAATGGTTTTGATTACTTGCGCAAGAAAATGGCTTTTCCACAGATAAATAAAATCAAAGATGTTTATAGGGTCTACCAAAATTACGAAACAAAATACTGCTGCAGATTTAAATCTGCTTCGAGATATTTTATTATGTAACTAGAAAGTCGTCCGTCAAGGTATGACGGATGAATATTGCTCCTACATTTGAACGAAGCCATTGCCTGTTTGGTGATATTTTGAATGTTGAAAATTGTAACCTTAACTCCAGTGGATCAACCCTCAACTCCAGTAGATAACGCTAATAGTATCATGCCATGGCGCGAGTTTCATTGTTGAAACACGTGGGTTACTCGATCATCGGCAATTATTTATATGAGGAAGTTATACAATTCGGCAGACAAAGAAGGAATTGCAGTATGCTTGTTAAATTTTTGATGGTATTGCAATTTAGGGGAGTGTTTTTGACTTTTGAGAGATCTCGACAATTTTAAGAAAACCTCTTAGAAAATGGGTCTGCACTCTAGTTTTGCACATGGAAACCATTAATGCGAAATCAGAGTTGAAAAGTCGGAGTCAGATTGATTTCGGGGTAGAGAAGTTAAAGTCAAGAGTCAAAGGTTAAAATTTCAAGAGTCGGAGTCGGAGTTGGTCATTTTTTTCCGAAGTCTGCTACTTTACCAGTTCTTGCGGAGTTAGAAACGGATTAATTTCAGGGTGAATGAGTCGGAGTTGAAGTCGAAGACTAAAGTTTCCGGTGTCGGGGCTCACCATTTTTCTTTACACTCTCCGCAGCCCTGATGGGAACCACTGCATCGAAGCTCTTAGCTCTTGAAAGTTCAGAGATTATGCAGAAAAATAAATATGACCATTTCAATAGGTAAAATTTTTATATTTAACAAGATTGACAATGATAATAATACTGCTGTGGGAAGGTAAAGTGCAGTATATGCAAATTTTTCATTCTTATTTTATTCTGTTTATTTATTTTTTTGCAATTTATTTTCTGTGAGCTTTGTTGTATAAGCTTGCTTGTTGATGATTTCCGATGAAAATAAAGCACGAAAAGAACGTTAAATTCCGACATTTCCCTATTGTTAGTACGGAATCCAAAAAAGCGTTTCTTTAAATATCTCAAAAAATCATTTCTGCAGATACTGCGCTTAACCTTCTCACGGCAAAATAGTTTTATGTACAAACCGCATCCTGAAAACTTCAGCAAACTCAATGCCTTACAACTACTCAACGGTGTACTGCGCCTTAGCTTAACACTGTAGAATTATAATACCTTGACGAAGATTTAGTTTCTGGCGATTTCCAATTGAGTAGTAAGATAAGATATTAAGTCACGTGGCTCCCTGCGCAAAGCGTGTTCATAGTCAGTTAAAGGGAAGTACTGCTGTTTTTTATGGGAATGCGTAATTTGGGAAGATTTCGAAAGCAGGTAATAGGGAAAACACGGCATGTCAAGTTCTCCCTGATTTTGTATGTTTAAAATCATATTTGAGCTGATACTTTATTTATTTACTTTATCATCTGTACTATTAAAACAGCTGCGCGTGTGCGTGTATAACCCTATCTCCTGCAGACTGGCAATGTGAATCAGTTTAATATTGGTACCGTTGGTTATAGAACATTTAAGGGATACGATTCCACAATCTCTCACCCCTCTAAACTTTAAGAGAACAGAGATACAGTGGCCAGACAGTTAGGTCTAAGGGTATCCAGGGAGGACCTGACACATCGAAAAACATTAAAATCCTCCATTGTCGTTCATTTGACTGTAAACAAGCTATGAATGAAAATCTTCCAACAAGCTATGAATGAAAATCTGCCAACAATTTTTTTTTTTAGTTCAATGATCTACAAACAAGAAAGATAATAGATATTTTGCAGCATTGACACATTTTATTTACCTTAATAAGATAAAACGCATCTTTGTCCCTGTTGACAGTAGTGTCAAGCGTCCTTAAGTATTAAAGTCACTCAGTACATTAAAGAAATATTTCAAAAAACATACCCAATTTTGTCACATAAAATAAAACCGTTATATATTGATAGTTACAAAGCCACGCTGTTTCTCTGCCCGTTACTATTTTTTTTACTGAAACTTATATTCTTGTGCTGCTACATGCAAGCTAGAAATATTTGTATCTTTTACTGCCAAGTTTTCCCTTTGCAAGATTAAGTGATATAATTTTAAATTATTAGAAAAAAATCCGTAAACTTTATTATTTCACTCCGCATATTTGATAAATCCAAGGTACTATATGTGGCCTGACTAAAAAGAAAATACAATTTCTGCTCCGGATTGCGCACTAAAACTTGAACTTTCTTTTATGTATGAACTGTGTTATCTTTTTGCATCGGGGACACATCGAAGAATAGCCAATAAAAATAACTACAAGAAACGAAATTTTTATCCCTTTTGATTTCAGTTGCTAATAAAACCTGCGACTTTACGAGCGGCAAAGTTTGAAAGAAATTCTTTCCAACGATATATTTTTTGGGAGAAATTTTAAAGGGAAAACGCAGTAAGTAAATAAAACTCATCCGGGTTGAAAAATCGAAATATTTTCTGAGGCGCGTGTATTTTTACGATTACGCGATATTGTTGCGATAAAAATCCTTGATACTTTTACTCTGTTTCTGCTGTTCTGAAATCAAAATTTATAGAAACCAAACTATGAAAGTAAAACTAAAAATTTTGTTTCGTAATATGGTATATGAAGAAAATTCAAACATTGTAGAGCGACAAAATATTTCTATGGTATCTCTTAGAAAGTAGTTGCTTCTTTCAATTTATTTTAATAATCAAATTGCACAATCATCAAAAATGTAATTAAGATTTTTTTTTTAAGTGAACCACATGATTTTATTAAAAAAGGCACAAATATACTAAACGTAGGCCACCAAGAGTATTAATAATGTGCTGTTTTGTTATTATTGATTCTGATTATCAAACGAAAAATTCAAATTGAAACATACTGGAAGCGTATTCAAAGCATAAACTAAATAGCAAAATGCTAAAGTAAATATTATTTCACGTTTGGCAAACATTCCCATTATTGGAATAATTGAACAGTGTATTACCCTAAAATGTGCCAACGTTTAAACACTGACTATTATTTTATGATTTACGAATACCACTCACAGACTATTAAATGTTTAATGAAAAATAAACATGCTTTTTGTCAAAAGAAATCTCCTCATTTTTTTCAGCAACATGACATCTAGCAGTAAGATTACTTCTGAAAGAAATAGGTTATGACTGGCAAGAAATAGCTGCTAACCGTACCTAATAGAAACATTTGTCTATTTTTTTTAAACAACAGACAACTATTTTTTTTTTCTTTTTAGTATATTTAAAGGAAAGGGTGTCAACAAATCAGTTATTATTTTATTTTTCACATTAGTATCTCATAAGCTTTCACTACCCAAAGCAGGTGACCGATTATAGGTACCTGGCCCATTATTGGTGTTCAACTTACATCATTTTCACATCATTGAAGGGTCTCAGGACCTTTTAACCTCAAAATCACATGTTTTGAAAAAAAATATATAACTTATTATTCTTACTTCTCTGAACAGTTTGGTACCAAAATTCAATGATCGTCAAAATACGTTCAAAGATATTAATAAAATAGTAGGGGATCTTGACATTGGGGACAATTGTGAGTTCTAACTTTAGACGCGTTTTTCTCAAAATGTAAAATTTCTGTTTACTTGCATCATATTTAATCAAATTCATGGTTCATTGCTCTGAAAATCTTTTGAACATGTTTTGTGGGACAAATTCAAGGACTTAAACCTCAATTTAAAAGTAATACTAGTAGAAAAATATTTTTAAGGAGGGGTTTTACATCACAATTGTGATTTTTATACCAAACTTTAATATTAATTGCTACAAAAAAAATATTTACCTGCAAAGTAATTGTATAGCATCTTACTGTGACACTTGACTGCAATTTGAGCCAATTTTGGAAAACATAAACCCATTATTAAAGTCAGAACCATGCGCGGAGCAAAGTATTAACTTTTAGCTATTTGGAGGAAAATCATATGACGTAATGCATCAGAGTCTTAATTATTTTGAATGAAAAATCAATTTGAAGGTACTACATTACATGTTCATATGTTTATTTGTAGTCACAAAAAAATCAATTAGCCAAAATAGTTCCTTAATTAGATAAAAAGTTTTGAAAACAGAGCTGTTTTCCAATTCTAGTAGACGGTGGAAAAATATTGATTCCCCTGAAACAGTATTTTGGACGTTGCCTTTCTTATGTTTCGACCGCAAGTTGAATTTCTTTTCGTATTAAATTTCTCACAAAATTTTGTTCAAGTTGCTTTTTCAGATCAGTATGCTTTTAACTCAAGTTTATGGTAGAAAATGTTCTCATCAAAACTATATTCAGCCGTCAAATCATTTTGAACCATTTTGTTTACTTGAATCTTAAAGAAAAGTAAAGAAAAGATACTTTCCAATGAAGAATCAAATGATTTCATAAGCTTAATTCAACTTATTCAAAACTCTTACAGGCATCCATTCAATAAAGGCACCACAGAAAACAATAGAAATAAATTTCAAATTTGTTATTGTGTTGCTTCATTTTTTTTCGTAAAAATTCCTTCCATTTCAAACCATGCTACACGATTACGGATCATTTTATAAAATTGTCTTCGTCTTAAAAACCATAAGATCAAAAATACGTTTAGGATGAAATTTGTTTAAAACTATCATTTTCCTTCCAATAAAATATCATATCATCCCATTAAGATTATTTTATCTAACACAAAACTCTTAAAAGAATTCATATATAAAAGAAACCGCAAAAAACGCAATCGCGTAATTAATTTTAAATTCGTTATTCTATTGCTTCAATTTACTCTTTTTTTTCTGTCAAAAAATGTTTTCATTTCACATCACATAACACGACTACGGATCACTTTATAATGAATCTTTCATACCATAAAATATGTGATAAAAAAGACGCTAATGATGAAAGAATTTTAAAACAATCATGTTCCGAAAATTATATTACAGAACAGAATATTAATCTTTCTCATCCTCGTAACACCATCGGAGAGCTTAAATGCGCATTTTCAAAACTTCCATCTTTACTTCGCAGACTTAATAAATTGATTTTCTTCATGCTTGTCATCGTTTAGGGCTCGACTTTCATTTTAAGCGCTACATCATAATACATCATTACTTTCTTATTTTTGAACCCATAAAGAGCATAAACCGAAGGTTTCATATCTGTTTAGTGGCTGAAAGAAGGACACAGAAGAGTATATGACGCGGGCATTTGCATTATAAATGGGCATTCAAACGGTAACGTGCGGCAAGTGCAGAAGTTACATGAATTTTTAATCAACAGGAGTAATATATTCGAGATAAAAGCTTTAAGATAAATATGACTTCTTTCAGACGATATAATTTGAAATGACTTGACATGGTTTGCCATAAGTCTGAAACTAAAACTTAAAACTTTTCGAAAGGAAAGTCATAATTTTGATTGAAATTGCCGAAAGGAAGTCTAAGAAAGTTAAGTATTTCGTTATTTACCAGCTTATTTGCCTTTGTAATAACTTCGCATAAATTATGAATTTCTGAGTAAAGGGTTGACACAAGTTTCTAGAATAACTTCAGATAAGTATTGTATTTAAATTTGATGTTGATGCTGCTTGCAAAAGTTTTTAAAAATAGTTAAACGCATAATTAGAATGTAGTCTGTATACGGTATTACGCGTCTGTAGTACGGTAACAGCTAATTCTGGAAATGAGAAATCAGTTTAAAAAAGTGATTTTTTTTTCCCCTCCCGCAAAGACAATTCTTGACTTTGTGTAAGAAATAAAAAAGAGCTGAGATGTCCTTCAGTTGAAATTATGAAATACATAACCGAAAATGTTTTTATTTAGTTGTCGAAGTATTATGGTAAAGAGTATATCAGACAAAATTTCAAGTTTATAGGTCATAAATTAAGACTTATGATACGCCCAATATTCTGGACATATATTTTCGGAAAAAATATTTCAGATAAGAAAACGACGAAACATCAAACCACGTTGTGCTATTTTTCCCAAAGAAAAATAAAAGATAATATAAGCATTTGAAATGATAAAGAAAAATATTATGTATTTTTAAAACAAAATCAGGAAATAACCTTTGCCTTTGGAACGAGAAACCGTGGTTGGAAAATTGAGCCAGTCTCACTCTCCCAATCCTTGTTTGTTAGAATTGTCAGTTCCAAAACGAAAATTTCTTACAAAGATAATAAGAAGCAGAACATAAAGACCCAACTATAGAAAAATCACGTTAGTTAATCAATTATTGAATGACTAGAAAATCTGGGTACGACGGGTGAAAATTGCTTCTTCATTTGAGTGAAGCCTTTTTGGGGACAGATCGTTGAAATTTCGGGTCGAATAACTTTAGACACTTGTTCCTTTGTGGCAAAATCAGCGAGGTCGAAGTACATTAACTGTTTTCTGTGCAAAAAAAAATAGACAACAATTTAAACAAATGTCAAGGATTTCAGCTAATTTCCCGTAAAAATACATACAAAATTCAAAAAACATTGTAAATTAATTCATTTTAAAAATAATTTCATTGTTGGTGACGGCAGAGTGTTACTCGATCACTGGTTATTATACACATGAGGATTAGCAGCTGTTTAAAGATCATGTCCGGTATACCAGTCGCCAGGTCTGAAGGAGTTATAAAATTTTGTATTTTAAAAATATTATGATCAAAATACTGTAACATCAAGAAAAAGGGGGATATTTCGATAATTGGGAATCTGGTTTTTTTTTTTTTATTCGGCGTCAATTTTTGGCTCCAGCGCCTGCGCGAGAGGTATTTTTCTTTGCAAATCAAATCAAATCAAGGAGATCGGAAACATCTATTCACATAGGGTTACTATCAATCAGCAGGGTTACCAAAAGTAAATTATTTACTCCAAAAATGAGACGACCGTGCCAGATTCCCAATTATCGAAATATCCCCATATATAGTCATTCGGTACTCACATCTTCCCTTGTCCGATGATGCGCAGCCGGTTCCATCCATGCCTTGATGTTCTCCTCCAGGTACTGCTGCGCCTGTTCGATAACCGGTCCCGGGATACCAGGGGCCCCGGACGTGGCCCCACCACTCGGTGGTGTTGGAGTTGGGGGCACTGCCCGGTTCTGACGAGACATCCTTCAAAAAAAGAAAAAAGAACAATTTATTTTCTGATACTGTTAAAAAAGTTCCTCAAATTTTACGGTAAAAGTTACTGGCATCAATGTTGCCAGTAACTATTACCATAAAATCCTATTTTACTGTAAAATTTTACAGTATAATAAACGAGAGTTAAAAAACTCAAAATTCGAACTGCAGGTTCGATCTCGGGACCTTCGAAATGGCAAGGCGGCTTTGCTGCCCACCATACGAGTAGGGACGCATCGAGTAAGGATAATACCGTGTTATATGCTTCGCACTGTAAGCGTGCTGT
Organism: Uloborus diversus; assembly: GCF_026930045.1. Taxonomy (NCBI): domain Eukaryota; kingdom Metazoa; phylum Arthropoda; class Arachnida; order Araneae; family Uloboridae; genus Uloborus; species Uloborus diversus. The sequence continues at coordinate 111,258,099 of NC_072734.1, read as the reverse complement.
ATCAATTGACGCTGCAATCGTTTATTTTCTTCGGTACTATTTGCTGTAATTTTTTCTGTACTGTAAACACTACATTTTACAGTAATATTTACCATGAAAGTTTCCTGAATTTTTAACAGTGCAGGAAGAAGTGAAGAAAGAAATAAGCAAATTATGAATTATGCAAAATTGGAAATTATGAACTTAGAAGTCATTTTTCAAACGAATGAACTTACAGTTTATTTTCTGGCAGGAAAAAGTAAAAAAAGAATCAAGTTGAGAGAACAATGTTATGAATTATGCAAAATTTCGAATCTATACTAATAACATAAAGCTAAAGAGTTCGTTTATTTGTTCGATTGTTTGTTGTTTATTTGTTGTTTGAACGTGCTAACCTTAGGAACTACAGGTTCGAATGAAAAAATTCTTTTGGTGTTAAATGGTCCGTTTATTCTGGAAGGCTATAGGCTATATAACATCACTCTATGACTAACAGGAGTGGAACTGCAATAAAAAATGTTATGAAAACGGGAAAACTTGTATCTTAATATAAAATGCTTGGAACGTCGAATTTTCGTATATTTTTGAGGTAGACCGTGCAAAACCGGGCAATGCAGCTAGTTATGAATGTAATCAGTAACGTCGCGAAAATCGAAATTTCTTCGCATACGAAATGTTCCAATGTAAACACTGAAACAGGTACCTTGCAATATAATTAAACATTTTGTTCATCATTTTATTGCCGTTTCTTTTCGGTCAAAGATAAATTTTTACTATTATAACAGGTTTAAATATTAGTAAATATGTATTTTTTTAAGAGACATACTACACTTATTACTTGAAAGGGCTTTTACCACCATAGTTTTATTGTTGACTTTTCCAAGTAAGCAATCCACCACATACTTGGTTGAGATTCAAATTAATACACCGACGATTTTAAAACAGATCATATACTTAACCAAAGACTTTTGTGTGCGTAATATTTTTAAAAATTCTTATTCGCGAAAAATTAACACTTATGATATAATGTAAATTTTGCTTTATTTTGTTTTTTGTAACTACTATTTAAAGTACAAATTTAAGAAGTAATCGAGAGTAAAGTATATTATCAACTTCTTGCGCCACACGTTTATGTGTGGAAAATACTGTTTTAAACATTTGATTCATCGTTGCGCACTTTTAACAAAATTTTATTTTGTCCTTTTGAGTACTATATTACACTCACTTATAGTAATTTGCAATTTAAATTGCATTTTTCACCTTTTTAGGTAACCGTAAGGTTTTCTAACCAGAACTTAATTTCGAAACGCAACACAATTTTTCCTCCCAAGGTCGGTAAAATATACGAGCAGTCGCCAACGGCCGACATTTTCATTGAAAATCGCCTTCCAAAAATAAAGTCTTAGTCACCAAAAGTGGCGACCATATGCTTATTTGAAATAAAAATCGCATCGCATTTCGCACTACGACCACCTTAGAGCAGGAATTAGTAAATGGAGGGAGCAAGTTCAATCATTGACTTAGCAAAAGCGCGGACCCAGAGACCACAAGTCACGTGACTCAATAACGACGAATGGTTGGCACGTTTTGCGTAAAACCAGCAAAAAAACCTGATTTCTTCCAATGCTTTGCATTAAAATCTATCACATGACTTGAGGTTTTGGCTTCACGAATAAAAGTCTTCACTTACTCCATTTTATATCTTCTCAACGACAGCACGCTTCACATTCTAAAACGTTTAGCGTATTAGTTGACTTCGCTTTGCCAACGTAATTCAAAGTAAACTTTCTTAACGTTATTTATTTTTTGTGCTGAATAAAAATTGGGTAGATATATAAAAATATATCTACCCAAAGTCAAAACGGGTTATCATTTTTGGCGACTCTATTAGCCAGTGGCTGCTATTCAGAATTCCCAGTCTTGAGATTTACGGATAAGCTAATAGACATAATATAAACAATTTAAAAAAAAATCGTAATCTCAAAGTAGAAACTTTTCCAAAAAAAAGAAAAAAAATTAAACAATATTTTGTAAAGGCAGATGAAATAAACGGAGGCAGTATCCTCTACAACAGGACTGGAAAATATTTTTTATCAACTTCTGACTGAACTTCACACCATTTATAACGACACTTGACTGCTCTCCAACGCCTCACATATTATTAAGTCTTTCGAAATGTGTTTAACACGAGGCTGGTGCATCCCACCCTTTTAACATTCCTGATATAAAAAAAATTCCATCAATCCCTGGCATTCAGTAAAAGAGGATTGCTACCAGAACGAAGTCTCCGGAAAAGAGATTTTTCTCTGACAATCCTCCCTTTCAGGGTGATGGGAGGAAGGGAACAATTCCAGAAGATATTCCAAAGTAACGTTCGATTCTGCATCAGACTTCACCTGACACATTAAAATAACCTTTACGTACCCCCACCCCTCTCCGTCTGCAACACCATTGGAGGGCCTTTTGAAATGCTGCGTAACGGGAATCAAGTCTCGCATTTCAAGGTGGCAACGAAGCAGAGAAATGGGGATGGAAATTTACTTTTTTTTATTTTCTTGTTCTTTAAAAATCAATATGAGGAACACACAAGAAAAGGAGGAAGCAAAACGTGACACGAGGAAGAAATTGCTAAGGAGTTGACTGCTATCAAACAGTTGACTTTGGCCATTTTTATTGTATATTTGTTCTAGGATTTCGTGACAAGCATTTATTTTGAATAGCTTAAAAAATAATCATTGAAGAATTTTAAAATGAGTTGTGAATAAAATTGAAACTGGATAAAAATTAAACTAAAATTTCTGTGTTAAAGATAAGATAAAGTTTGAGATAGATTTACTAAAAATCTTAATTTGGCAACTGAAAAAGAAAAAATCGAAACATTCCAATCATAAATAAACAAGCTCTCCCAACAAATTTGACTGCAAAAGAATCTGCAAAATGTTAAAATTCTGAAACTTTTAATTTTGTTTCGAAAATTATTTCTCATTTTGCTTAGTAAAACTGTGTTCATTATTGGAAGCAGTAACTGAGCCCGTACGGTATTTTCTTGAATGTTTCGTTACTTAAAATTTTATGGGGGTATGCCATGGACCATAAGTTTTGGGGCAAATGTCCAAAAAAGGGCAATTTGTTCCGCCCTTGATAACTAATATGTTTAAATAAAAACAATACTTTTAAGAGGAAGTGAACAAAGTTTTGTGTTTTAAAACAATGAAAAAAGTTTGTCTGATCTCTTAAGCAAAGGTTCTGGTCATTGACATATAAAATTAGTTGTTAATGAAATATATTAGCCCTCACGTGCAGGACGATATGGCGGTTTTCTCATAGAATGGCCATTATACTATACATTTTAATTTCTCTATAAAAATACACGTAATAATATCCTTACATAAATAATATATTCCTGATTCATCTTACTAAAACTACAAAAAACATTATATAAGTGTATAAAAATGCGTAACTTAAAACTCAATCCTTTCTGTCACAGCAACTTTCTATAGAAAGAATACATTCTGTTTAAACAAATTATTTAGAAGATTGCCTTAAGGAGGCTCAGAGTAATAATCGATTTAATACTTTTTTATTCATCAGTTTGTAAAAAATTGTGTCAAAAACATCAGTCGTCAACAGTTATACAATCTATCAAAACATCTGTCATTTTCTTTAATTTAAAACAGGCATCAATTTTATGCCTTCCTATTGAAAGTATTTTTTAATGGGGTATATGGAAAATTACAGTCAATGTATAGTTTCATTTACATTGTACTGAAACTGAATACATGTATTTTGTTCATGGCCAAATATGCCCGCTATTTGCCGAAAATGTCAGTAAAGGCAGCCATATTTTCCGAAGTTAAAATCATACAGTCAAAAATGCGCCAATGTGTAATCTACTTATGTTGTTTCTGAGCCAGTTAGGCTGGCAATTTGAGGTGCGCTTCTGCACTTTTCCAGCAGTACCGTAATTTGGTGTGAAGTCCGACTTCCACATTGTACACATACCATGAAGACCCGTTTATAGGATAGACAAAACACTCACAGCATAATAAACGCATTCACACAAAAAAGGGACACGGACGGCAGAGAGAAAGGACGTTCATGCCCAAGTTGGTATTCTAACCTGGAGTCTCCCGATCCACAGTAAGACTTCTATGACCACTAGACAAAGCGGTTGCTGCTTAGATCAGGAATTATAGTACCTGGAGGGAGCAAGGACAATCAATAGCTTAGGATATACTGAAGCGAAGATCCCATGTCACGTGATTCAACTACGACGAATGAACGACACGTTTTGCGTAAAGTTAATGAAAGAAAACTGATTTCTTCTAATAATTTACTTCAAATGTTCTCATATGACTTCATTGCTTCAAAAATAAAAGGCTTCACGCTTTCCACCTTTTATTTCTTCCCAATGGTCGGCTCCGCTACTCATACCACTAACGAATTAAAAAATGCTGAGGCAAAGATCGCGTCACGTGGTTTAACTACAACGAAGGGGCGACATGCTTTGAGTAAAACTAATGAATGACAACTAATTCAGCAGAAGGCTTAAATTCGCTATCATTTGACACGTAATCTTTGCTTCAAGAATAAAAGTCTTCACTCTCTCCACCTTTTATTGCTTCTAAATAGTGAGCTCCGCTACTCATACCACAATCGAATACGTGCTCAAAGCATGACCAAATATGGCCGCTGCAGTCTTCTCAGCATTTCACTTCGTGCAAACGGGATATACAAAGTACTTCGCATACATACACACTCATTAAGGATTCATTCTCTTCATAAATAACTTTGCACGTGAACAACGGAAAGGGGAGAAGGTTTTGTTATCTTTAATGATAATTAAAACCACTCCTCTCTCTCTCGGCTGACCCGTGACTTGGGGCTTTTCCGCACTTTATTGATTGGAGACAAACCCGGTGCCATTTGATGTGCAAGACGGAAGAGGTTCTGAGACACAAGTCCTTCGATTTGCATCCGATGTTCTTTTCCGTGTTATCGTGTACCGGCTATTAGTCGATGCTTGAGATCAAATTTAAAAGCAAAAATGTTTCGATGCTGTCTGTCTCTTCTTGAAGACGAGAAAAGAGTATTGATCATCGATATTCAATTTATCACAAAATATTCTTGATAAGACGTGAATGGATATGAGAGATTTGGAGTTATTGCCTTAAAGGCGTGTTTTAAATTAAAAACGAACACAAAAGAATTATATTTATAATTAATGCTATCTACCCCAGATCTTGCTTGTACAAAGGTAATGTTCTTGGCTTCCAGCCTTTATAAGTGTGACTTTAATAGGTAAAGGCAGCCCGAGATCGAGTTAAAAAATACTCTCAGAGTTAATCTTTAAACTAGAAGCTAAAAATATTTTTCACAACCATGAGAATTCGTGCAACTTGCAGCACTTCAGGAAACTTTTTAACAAAGATGCTTGATTTTCACAGGGAATTGATGTAAACCTGAGAAGTCCTAAAACGTTCTACGGAAATAATATTCGATGTTTCAGAATATTTATGGCAGGATTCAGATTAGAAAGGTATCCCATTACTGTTATATACTTTTATAGAATATTACAAGTAATACACTCATGTTTGTGAAAATTGCAACATCAAAAAGGAATTGTGCAAATGAATTGAAATTCACCGGAAATGTATAGCAGGATAAAATATGCAAATGATTAGAATTAGAGACGTCGCACATGCGTGGACCAAGAAACGCTCTCTGAGCTGCAGTATACACTCTGCACGGAAAGGGCTGTAAAGGTTTCTTGAAATCAGTGAATGACTATCTACCGGTGGTAGATGTTTCTCTGGTACTCAATTTGCCACGTCCAAAATGCAGAGCGTCATACAAACGAGTAACAGCGTTCGAATGGGGCCGCATGATCAGCATACGTGAGGGTGAATTTACGTATTGAGAAATCCGTGCCCGCACGGGGCGTAATGCCTCAACTGTGATTCGCATTTGTAAAAGATGGACAGAGGACGACGAAACTAGCCTAAGAGCTCGCACCAGCCCACGCAACCGAACGACACCACGAGACTATTGACATCTCACCCGCCTAGCTGAGATGGATCGTATAGCGTCCTCTAGTATACTAGCATAGAGTTGGAGTATGGTTACAGGTGTCACACTTGCTGTATCTACGGTTCGTCGACGTGTGCTGTGCCAGGACCTGCATGAAATGTTTCTTCTATGCAGGCCTTCCTTCATCCTCAACCATCGTTGCTTCCGGCTTCAATAGGCCCACCAACACGCCCAGTGGCGAGCGGACTAGCAACAGATCGTCTTCTCATATGAGTCCAGTTTAAATCTACACTATAACGATGGACGTGTGAGCGTCGGGCGTTACACATGGGTACGGCACTTCCTAGAGTGTGCAATCTGACGCCATATCGGCATAACGCCAGGCGTCATGGTCTAGATCGCTATTGAATATCAAAGGCAGTCCCCTCTACTCCGAATTACGGGTAACGTCAATAGCGAGCGCTACTTCAGGGACGCTGCGAAGCCGGGGGTACTACCCTTTATTCAGGGCATTCCTGTTGCAGTGTTTCAGCAGGAAAATGCACGTCCACATATCGCACGTAACGTACAAGTGTTCTTCTGCGCACGACAGGTTGCGCTACTTCCTTGACCTTCCCGTTCTCCGGATATGACGCCCATCAAGCATGTCTCGGATTGCAGTGGTTTTAGCCTCGCCCATATGTCTCGTTCGGCAGTGGATACGGATGATCTTTGGCTTCAGATTGAAGCCATATGGGACGCTATTCCCAATCGCGATATTCAGCACCTCTATGATTCGATGCCAAAACGTGTACAGGCTCTCATAGTTGCTCAGGGTAGCTGGATTCGATATTATTTTATGCCTGTTATTTTCATTTCATTGATCTGTAATTTTGATCGTTTATTTCTAGCACTATGAGTAATATGTGCAATAAATTTTATTTATTTCCAATAAGACCTTCAGGTTGTTGCAATTTTTACAAACATGAGTGTAGATATGATCCTGGAACTGACTTTTCTAGCCGTGGCATCATCATACTGTTCAAACGTGGATTCTATCTAATATAATAAAAGTTGATTTTATGTGATTATCTGTCTATGTCATCGCTACTTCTGTTGAACGACAGAAAATTGAGCATTGAACCACGTATCGAGAGATTTATAATTTTCTTGACAACATGTTTAGTTATGGGTAGTACTACATGGTTAGCCCCATCATTCCGGCAAGCGGCCAAGGCGCTCAAGGCTACGTTGATCCTGGGTTTATAATTTCTCTTTTTTTTTTCTGCTTGAAGAGGAAGTTATTGAATAGTTCGAGTTAGTGGTTTAGTTATAAGGTGCGCGGAATGGAATTGGATTTTTCTAGAGCTGCTTTGCACAAAAAATTATTGCACTGTTTATTAATAAATGTACCGACACAGTGATATGATTTTTTGATGCTATCATTTTTTTCGTCTTTGCTTATGAAAGAATGCAATTTACGTACTGAAAACGTCAATTAAATTTATTTCGCTAAACGAAGCCAAAGGAAGTACAGCGCCGAGAGCACTGTTCTTTAGTACTCTGGAAGAACTGAATTGTACACCAACACAACTCAGTTCTGTTGCGCTAGCCGCCGGTTTAAAACTGGTGTTCAACTCGATTCTAATTATGCTAGCCGCCGTAGGAAGCGAGGCCGAGGCCGGCTCTAAAGGCGGTAATCTAGCCGCCGTTGCGACTTGTATAACTTTAAACATAGGTAACTTAATGCACGAGGTTTACTAGCAGACGTCTCTTGGCGTCTTATAAGTTTACTATATGGTAAATGTTTTTTTTTCCCTCTAAAACATAATTTAAAATCTTAGTTATGCTTCCCAGTACGCCATTCTGTTAGACTTGTATGCCTTTTCTTAGGAGAGGGGTGGCAAACAGTGTTCAATACTTTAATTAATTAAGGTGTTCTTATGTTTCTGATTAGTTACATAATTCTTATAATCATGATAATTTTTTTGGCATCAACGCTGATCTGCACTATTATTAAAATAGTATATATTAGTAGTTTATTAACGAGGTTATAAGAGCCCAATTTTATTGAAACTAAAGTGTTTCTTTAAGGGCAATGTCCGACATTTTATTCTGCCGTGGATAGTTAAAGTGCAGTAACTGCAAATTTATCATTTTCCTGCATTTTTGTCATTTTCCTGCATTTTTGTCATCTATCGCACGCTAGCTTTATTGTACAAGGTTGCTTACTTGGCTTTCGCTAAAAATAAAGTGCGAAAAAGAATGTCTAATTCCAACGTTTCCCTATTGTTAGTATTAAATTCAAAACGCGTTTCTTCAAATGGTCTAGATAACTCATTTCTGCAGATACTGCTGTTTACCCACCCGCATCAGTATTATTATTTAATTATCTGCTTCTCATATGAAATGATAAATAACAAAAAAGTAGCACGTTAGTTATTTGATACTATAAGAAGCGAATCAAAAATCATGACATTTTAACAGATGTAGCTGAAATCAACTATTCTTGCGTTTAATCAGAAGTTTTGCTTCAGGTCATTTGCAAAATGTTTACCATTAGTTTGATATACTGTCAAAAGCCAGAACGCAGTTTTAGTCTAGTTAGCTCAATCTGTTTTTTCCTTTGAAAGTATAACAAACCGCCACAAAATGATAAGGGGCTGTCCACAAATGAGATCACTTTTTTTTAACATTGTTGATCCCTCTCTCCTCACTCTTTGTCACATTTCACCTTACCCCCCCCCCCCTTTTGTCCCATGTCACGCTAAGTTTCATAAACATATTCTTATAACAATGCGTGATATCACACTTTTATCTCCTCCTTTCCCCCCTCCGCCCAGAGCTTGACATCATTTATACACAGTCCCTAGCGTTCCGTAGATATTTTTTTTTCTATTCAATTGTTTAATGTTCATTTTTACTGATGTATTTTGTACTTTCCGCGAAAAAATTCTGAAGCGTTAAGTTTGCCATGCGCCTTGTATTTGTATCCCCATGGCTAATCTCTGTCTTTTGTGTGATGATTCCTGGTTAGTCCTCTTACGTTAACGTAGCAAATATAAGAAATTACACATTTAAAAGCACTCCATTCAGTGCTAAGATCACCAGATATTTATAATTAAATTTGAATGTCTAATGGCACACACAGCTTCGTGTTTACGCACACAACACATCATAAAATCTCTTCGAAGGTTTGAATTTTTTTAGCTACACTGTTGTCATTCTTTTGCAGATTTTGCAGAACGATGTTTTTAGATTAAAATTAAAAAAAAGACATTATAGAGTATAATTGTTAACTACCCATACACATAAACACACCTTTTACATCACTTATTGAAAACGTTGTTCTAAAATGGCAACATAGTAGTAAACCCATTACTTCAGAAAACAATTTCAGAATTAATTTGTCGAAATATATCCATTTCCTTAAAGCGATAATCTTGAAATATTAGAATCGAGGGAGATATATATTAACTCACCATGGAAACCAATTGAAATTTGCCTCCAAGACATCTTCATAATTTTCTTGACTTCATCCACGGCCATGAGGTGTTTAGATTTAAGTGTTTTCACGAGCTAACTTTTACGACATGTTTCCTAACTTCCATTCGAATTTACCGAAGACGACGTCACTGCGTTTAAACTGGAAGCAATAAAATTTTCGTGACAGGTATTAGGCTGGAAACAAATAACCCGCGTCGTTTGAAATGACTGCTGCCATTATTATCATGTTAATGATTGCTTTTAGAGGATAACTTGCTGATCATGAGACGGGAATCGTTAGAAGCAAACGCATATTATGTTACACAGAGTATCTGAAAGTTGAAATTTCGCCCTTCGAGGATGTCAATTAAATTCCTGTCAGCGACTGTTTTCGTTGACAGTTACTGTTTGATGTCCTGGTGGAGCCCAAATTAAAGAATGAATAATATTCTTCACTGTGTTGTTAGGTTCAGTAATTTTTAAGGGATGTAGGTTGTTGAAAGAAAATGGCAAGAAAGGTTTTAACAATTAAATGTAAAACATGCAATTTTAGGTAACTTTATTGCAGTGGTGTCACTACGGTGGGGGGGGGGGATCCACCCCGCATGGTCACCTGTCTGGAGAGTGACACTCAAAGTGGAATTGCAAGTTTTTGGGAAAACTGAAGTAAAAGTACATTTTTAAGGCTACAAATTTGAAATTTTTCTGGGGCACCCATGTGACCCCCATTTTTATTTGTTTTTTGTACATAAGCCCACTTAAAATCTCGTTCTAACACAAATGTAGTTGTTTCCTGAAAATTTCACGAATATTATGTTTTGAAATAAAATGTATTTTTCTTTTCTTTTGCGTTTGTAGGGTGGGTGGGGTAACGTCAAAAATTATCGCCCAATGGTCACCCTTGCTAGGTACGCCACTGTTTACAGTAAACCATGGTAGGTAATTGTTTACCACTAGGACTATAGTCATTGTGGCTCCAAAAATTCGCTCAATTTTTTTTTCACTAATCATTTTGATGTGCTTTGACTTAGTCTAAATATTAATAAACATCTTGCTCCAAAAAATTTATCTAATTTAGTTTCTAAGGACCTAGGTTCTAAGGTTCCAATATACCTAGATCAGCCGACAACGGTCAAAATGACAGTGAGTTACTTTTGTTTATGTTTTGTTTAGTTACTTCATACGGAAAGGCAGAAAAAATAGTGGTTTTAAGTTTTTGACCTTTAGTCATACGTTATTTAGAGAAATATTTGATTGCGCAGGGTTTTAGGAATTTTCATTTCTTGTTTTCTAAATGAGTAAGCCCCATTTATTCCATTGGATTTGAGCTGAAGGGACGTGAAATTCCTTTGAAACATATTTTTTATTTTCTATATCTAAATGTTTCAAGTTAAACTGTATACGTTATAAGCCATATAAGAACTGAAATAAATTACTTTTTCCGTTATGTGCATTTTTATACACGATAAACAGCTTCTTTTAGAAACTGGTCTCTTTGGCCATTTTCGGCTGTTCTAGGTATAACGGAATATCAGTCGTCCTAGTGTTAAGCGGGATAAAGCTATCTACTGCGTGTTTGGCACTATCACAATTTCATATAAGTGCCTATTGATTTCGAATTTCGTTTTCAACTAAGAATTATCTTAACTATAAAAACACACATTTTATGAGATATTTCTGCCATATGACATATTTGCAATCTTTCTGACATATTTGCAATCTTTGCCTTTATTTCCTATACATAACTTCAACATTCAACACAAAAACTTTAGACTATATCGGCAGAATGTTAACTTTCAATAGAATGTTTACACGTCTTCTTTAGAATCATCCGACATTCTGTAACTTGCGTTTACTGTTAATAAAATCCTACACACTGTAAAAACGTTCCGTAAAACTTATGATTTAAGATTTAACTTGTATTGGTTATGAAAAATATTGGTTCAAAAGTGTGTATTTTTTCCTAAAAAGTTTATTTAAATCGTAGCTTCCTCATTTAAATCATTTTTTTCATAGAATATTTCATAAATAGTAATATAGCATAGCTCTTTTCGATATTCCGTGCCTGTTGGTTTATTTATTTACAATGTGGAATCAAAAGTAGGAGCCAAACTTAGACAAAACAACACTATGCATTTATTTAAACCCAACTAACTTATAAAATAAGAAATAACAACGACAAAAAGCAAAAACTGCAGATTACTGCAGACACGTGTTTCGGCGTTACATGGAACACCTTTTTCAATGCAATAAAAATTAGCTTATGATGGAAAAAAAAAAAATACTGACTAACATTACATTCTTAAAACTCTAGTGAAACTATTTCTTCAATGAAGAGTTCTTTAACCGAAATTAAACTTGAAACTAGGCTCTCGGTAAATAAATGCACAACAATTCTTCAAATATTTTTTTTCAAAAATCTTCACATTTTAAGAATATTCTGCGGGGATATCTTCAGGTCGCACTCTACAAAAAAAAATCGTTCCTGGTTTTTTCTTTAACTTTAAGGCAGTTTAACATCTTACGAAAAAAGTTACACTCGAACAAAAAATGAAAAAGGAAATTAAAAAACAGAGCAACCCGCGGGCTTTAAGAGATGCGTTTCATCAAGCGAGATTAAAATGTGGACTTCTTTTTTTTTTCAAAGATATAAAATGGACTTTCTTTTGTATGATAATCGAGAACTCGAGATGTGATAATCAAGAACTCAAAATGTAATAATCGAGAACTCGAGATATAACAATCGAGAGCTAGAGATGTGACTAGAGAGATTAGAGACAGAGTAAAGAGACATTAGAGCTAGAGACATTAGAGACAAAACCGTCTTAATAAAAGCTACTGTGTTGTTGGTCCAAATCGTTGTGCTTCTTTTTATTAAATTCGTTCCAAAAATGTCGATGTATCATTGTAAGTCAAATGCATTATACTAAATTTACATTTATTTCTTCTGGAGAAACTTCAATAATTTATTGCAATTACTAGTGTTAAAGTATTACATTTTCCAACATAAAATACGGTCTAGTGCAGTTCTTTATATTTTTAAAACTACAACTTTAATCTTTATGTATGAGCATGAGCATACAGTAGGTGAACTATACAAAAACGTGATATTCTTACAATCATAATTATCAAATGAATAGTGATTATAAATAGCAAATTTGATGATGGCAAAGCTAAGAAAAAAACAAAGCTGAAAAGGTATTTTGTTGTAATTACAAACGGAAACAAGTTACTATTAACAAGTTGGCAGAATGTCATTAATAAAACAGAGACGCGCACATTGACACTATCTCGAGGAGAGACAAGGTCAGGATGACCAAAGTAATAATGACCTAGAATGAGAAGTCGAAAATTATTTACTTATTTATTTTTAATAGACTTGATCTGGAGCCAAACTTAATAGAACGAATTGTTAATATTGGGGCTAGTGTTGGGCATAAGCGAGTTATCATAATCGAATCACTTAATCGGATCACTCGATTATTCAAGATCACTCCAAAACTCGATTAACACGAGTTCTCGTTTATCTGATCTCGAGTTCTCAATTATCACATCTCTAGCTCTCGATTGTTATATCTCGAGTTCTCGATTATTACATTTTGAGTTCTTGATTATCACATCTCGAGTTCTCGATTATCACAGCTCGAGTTCTCAATTTCAAAAGATCTCGGAATCCCAGAAGGATTTTCAAATTAGAGGAAATTACTATGATAGGTTTGTAAATATTTGAAGTCATTTCTCCGATGCAAATGCTTATTGCTATGGGAAGAAAAACTCCAAGAGCGTACTTGGTCTTCATTTGAGATTGATAAACTGACTAGGACCAGTGGAGTTGAACACAGAGCATTTTTCTGGTCGCCACTAGTATTTGTATTTACAATTGTTAGTTGTTGATAGTGTTAACTACTGAAAAAGAAGAGCTTATCAGTTGAATTTTAGGGAGAGGAATTCTATTTTTCACAGCAGACATCTGATCGAGAAAAAACAGGTGCTTTACAACCTTAACATGATTTTTACTAATTATTATTTTTGTCACGTGACTCTCCATCGAGCTAATGAGCGTTACTGAAAAGGGACTCGATACTCGGAAGCAATTAGTAACTTCCCAGTGGCGATCACGAAACATGTTTTTGTTGGACTGTCACGTGACAATCTTGCATCGTCTACTTTCAATGAGGTAATAAGGATATTTATCGCTTTTTTGATGCAAAAAGTTTTCCACAAATCTAGTTCACATAATTTAATCTATAATAACAATAGCCAATCAGTCATCAGATCATGGCAAATACGAAACCCTGTCACGTGACAATGAAGAAAAAAACAGGTTTTTCTGGAAGCTTTTCTTGTCGTTTTTATAACTTTTTTATTGCGAAAAGTTTTCCACAACTTTAGTTTACCCAATTTAACTTGTAATAGCAATCGCCAATCAGTTATCGCATCATGGTGTATACAAAATCCTGTCACGTGACAATGAAGAAAAGGACAGGTTTTCTGGCAGCATTTCTTATCGCTTTTCTTCATAAGAAACGGTTTCCGCAGATCTAGCTCACATAATTTATCACCAATCAGTTATCGCATCATGGTAAATATGAAGTCCTATCACGTGACAATGAAGAAAAGGACAGGTTTTCTGGAAGCTTTTGTTAACGTTTGTTTTTCATACGGAACCTTTTCCACAACTCTAGTTCACGTACATTAACTTACAATAGCAATCGCCAATCAGTTATCGCATCATGGTATATATGAAGTCCTATCACGTGACAATGAAGGAAGGTACAGGTTTTCTGGAAGCTTTTGTTATCACTTGTTTTTCATACGAAAGGTTTTCCACAACTGTAGTTCACGTACATTAACTTATGATAACAATCGCCAAACTCACATCATGGTAAATATGAAGTCCTATCACGTGACAATGAAGAAAAGGACATGTTTTCTGGAAGTTTTTCTTATGATTTCGAAAGGGAATAACCTCTCAATGGGTAAACTTTCTCAAAGCTCAATACCGACTTCGTGGCTTCATTCCCATAAACTAGCCACCTGCTGGCAAATGCACAACTATCAGGCAAATCCATTTAAAGGGCCTGGAACCACACTCATTGAGTCACTCATTTGGGCTCAGATGTTTGCGACAATGATTCACTCTGTAAATTCTCTAAATGGCCCAACGGAATATAATGGCTCAAGCAACTCCTTTAATGGCTATGAATACAGCTATTTCACAACGCGCATTATGTTCGGACTTAAAAATGAGAAGAAGAAAAAAAAGCCTCCAATTATTATATCCCCTAAAGAACCTTTCCCAAGCTAACGAACCCTTTCACTTTTCAACTTGATGACGAAATCGGCTGGGGACCAATTGAAGTAAACCGCCTTAGGTGACGGGAGGAATAGGAACTCAGTATTCCCTGCTTTTAGACAGCCACACTGTCTTCTGTGGTAAAAGTGAGGTAATAGACGATAGAAAGCGAAATTGTGGAGTGTCTAATGAGTTATGCTCACAACTTTGTTTGTAAAAGGAGGAGAAATGATAATTTGCTTTGGCTTTGCATTGATTTGGGAAAAATAAACAAACGGAGTTTCGTTCATAGACTGAATAAGTCAATCAATTTATTCAAGGAGATAAATATGTTCCTTACCAAGTTTAATCTTATTTGTAAAGAGAAGTGATTTTTTTCACAAAGAGAATGAGTGAGAGATTTTACATAATATATTACTATTGCAGAAGTTAAAAAATCCAAGCTGAATAACATTTAAATTAATAAACAATGCATCATCATGGGTATAGTAACTTTAACATCAAGTACTTTCAAAGTGTTTTACGTAAAATTTAATCTACAGTCAAAATCCTAAACTGTCTCTGAAATTCCATACGTTGTAATAATGCAATTAAAATATTCACCAGGGTGTGAAATTTTGAAAATATTATAACTGCTTTAAAAAGCCATTCATTGTCGTTTTGGATGTGAGCAATTGTTATTTTTTCCGGAAAAAAATCTTCAAGCTAATTGGCATCAGTATGTCATCGCAAAATATCCGCTCAAAAGAAAATGTTCAACGGACGATATCCCCTCTAGTGTGGAAGTTTTCGAAAGAGGTTATATATTCAGGCCTTGCTCCTGGGGTAGGCGACCTAGGCACCCGTCTAGGGGCGGCAGATTTTAAGAGCTTTTTTTTAAGTATGAATATCTGTTTCAGCACCATTAAGATTCACTGTTTCGATGTTAAAAAAAAAAAAAAACATAATAGTTTAAGCTTATAGAGTGTGTTCCTGTGCTTGGACATGCAAAGCTTAGTTCGGAATTTAACTAGAAATTCAATTTAATTTTTGGTGTGGCAAATTGTGTGATTTTAAAGTATTTTTAAAATATTAATTTCTGTTTCAGTGTCATAAGATGCACTACTTTAACGTTAAAAAAGATAATTTAAAGTGTGTACCAGTGCTTGGATATGAAAAATCCAGTTTGGAATTTAACTAGAAACTCACAAAGTTTTAAGCACTTTACTAGTATTTCTATTTTATCAATATATCATTATTTTATATTTATAGCTATTATTATTTTTACTAAATGGGGGAGGGCGTACAACTACTAAGATAATCTGTTAAAGTTCTTTTTCAATTTTCATGGTCCTCCTCTCCCATTGACTGCTGCTATCATTCTTCCCCGAGCCCTATATACCTTTTATTGGTTTATATAAATACTGTAAATGAATCAAAAATTACCCCAGACATCTTTGGACAACGCATACTATTTTTTGATTTAAAGCAATGTTTTGAGAATGAAAATTGCATAAAAATAGAAGAGAAATGATGCTTTTATTTTTAAAATGATTAAATTGCATTCTCGCCAAAGGTACTTTTGTAACTGATGAGCGTATATTTGTTTATTTACATATTTTTACCGTCTCAGATTTATAACGCATGTTTCTGATTGGTATTCCGATCACGTGAGTTTGTTGGAGTTCTACTATATCCATTCATACAAAACGTGATTTATGTTTTGCATATTACTTGAGTAGAAAGCCACTTATTTATATAGGTCAATTAATCTGAAATGACATATTTAAGAATTTTAATAAATTGACATATTCATACTGAAAGAAAAATTTTAAAATATAATTTTCAGTAAAAATAAGTATGACTTTTTGTTTCGCGTTTTTCAAACAAAATAAATTGTAAACGGATTTTAAAACTTAACATTAAATCGTGAATTTTCCTATTAAAATATAAATTTATTACTCGGTCCTTCTTTTTTTATGGGCCACAAACCAATTATTTTCATGGTTTCTTTTATTAAACTTCAGAATAATAACTTTTAAGTGTTTGCTTCATCCCCATGTTAAACGGTAAAATTGTTTTAAACCACTATGTAATTGTTAATAACTTTCATAACATAAAAACGGAAAATTAAGGTTTTCTTGCAATTTTGTGAAAGTAAAAATAGACTGAGTTAAAAAAAAAAATTGAGCTTTCTAAAGTTGCTAAGAAATTCTATTGTAACAGAAAGAATAAACATCAAATAGCAAAGTAGCTCATTAAAATTCGAGTTTTCAAATGCGCAAATTGAATTATGTACATAGAAAAAAAATAAATCACAAATTAGAGTACAGTGATATCAAAAAAGACAAAACCTAAGCAAAACGTTGCTTAAACAAAGTTGAAGGAAACAAAAAGAAAAAAAAAACCTAGGAATATAGAGTTTGTTTAAAAATCTTTACGCAAATGTTTGCTAAGGATACGGAAAGAAATTTTCGGCGGCCATTTTTTATCAAGAAATAAAACTGTTAATCGGCAACCATGTTAAAAATTCAGACTCGTTGGAAGATACGAGGACTCTTAAAACAAACAGAAAAGATAATTACAAGACACGGAGTCCCGAAATTTAATTAAATGTTCACGCCGACTTTGTTTGCGGCTACTTTTCATCTGAAATTTACCAATCCTCTTTGCAGCTATTTTTCGAGAACGTTTCTTTTAAACTATTTCCAGATAGCTGATCACTAGACGTAACTCACATACGATATAAATACTAGACCCATTATAGACTTTGCGCTCGTAAAAGCTCTGAGTAAATAAGGTTTCCTCGCTTTAACTGCCCTTTTGAATTTCGAACACTTTTTTTTTATTATTAGTGTTCTTTTTGTTCTGAAAGTCCTACGTGCCTCTTTTTCCTTTCGAGTTCCTTCTTTTCCTCTTGTCCTCTGAAACAAGATATGGAGTTTGACGTAATTGGATCGTAATGTGTTGCCAAATTAAAAGTGTGAAATTCCAAAATGAGTTTCCCCCAGTGGCAAAATTAACTTTAGAATGTAATAACATCTGATGGTGGCATAAGAATGATCGAGGCTATCTCCTTTTTCTACGAAATTTAATATTTCATTCATAATTCAAGACATGCATTTTTGTAATGCAAGGTACATGTTCTTCACAAAGAACTCATTACAATAAACTTATAAAACTAAGAAAATGAACATTTCGTTTCTTTTTAATGCATAACTATTGCTCCAACAACAGTTGCCCGCAATTTTGCATCAAACTGCTCAAGTCTTCAAACCACATTCAATAATTGAGTAATATAATAATGTATAGTAGTTTGGTTTTAAAAAATATAATTTTTCGCAAATTTTAGGGGGTTTTTTGGGGGGGGGGGGGTGAGTACTTTAAATATTTCACAATTATGCATCACTAGTTTTTTTTTATTTTCGCAATAATGAATAATTCAAGTATTTTAAGAAATACCTAATCAAGTATAAATATACATTTTTTAGAGAGTAAGGCAGAAAGCAACTCTTCAATGAAGATTTTGTAGCCTTACTTTAAGGTTACAAGGAATCCCTTTTTCCTTGTGACAAAAATGGAGGGGTTTTTTTTCTTTTTTTTTTAATTTTTCTTTCTCATTTTTGATATTTTTCCACCCTTCTTAATTTTCTTTTTTCTTTTTTTCCTTTGTACCAATTTAAAACTTCCTGATAACTCCTTGAAGATATTTTTGTCTTTATGTTCAAATTCTCTACAGTAAACAAGAAGTTTCGTCTAGAACCAAACGCATTAGATCTACGTACTAACATCTAATTTCTATCATCGAATCAATAATCTCTTTAAATAGCTAGGATTGCAAGTTATGTCAAATGTACCTTTTTAAAATTTAAAGCTGATTTTTAAAGAAGCATGCCTCTGTCACTTTAAAATAAATGAAGAAAAATATATGTACGTAAAATATTCATACATAAACAATAATCGCAACTTTTTCTTCTGGGTAAAAATTTAGTGCCTCAGATTTTGTTTTTCACCCGTTGCCAAAAAAAGGGGATTAAATATACTTTATAAAAATGAATAGTAGAAAGTCCTCATAAATGATATTTTCATTAGAATAAAATCGTTTGGAGTTGCGAATTTTATTTTTATTCTTAAAAATTAAATTCGCTACACAAACGATCAAATACGCTACCTTGGGGTGATTTACAAAATTAAAGAAAAAGGTAAAACAATGCGTTCCACGTGTGTCTGTTGGTAAACATAGGCAGTTTTCTTATGAGTACTTATTGACGCATTCGATGTATCTTAGATTGCTTTCAACAACAGAAATAGTTTTGTTCCGTAACGGTATTCTCGATCGTCTCAAAATAATGTTAGTTTTCCTTATTTCCTTCGAAACAGTGAATTGATTGCTAAACGGTGAAAACGTAAACATAAGAAAACTCTGGATTAACAAATTTGGATAACGTTATAGCAGGTAAAAAATTTTATTGTTTTGTGTGAATTTGTAAGAATATGGTTTTTTTTTAAATCTTAAATTAATTTAACTAACCATATTTTACAGCAGCATTTAGTTGGAATGGACAGTATGCAAAATATTTTCTTGAATATATTATCGTAGAACGAAACGAAAAACGTTTAATCCAGAAAGAATTTACTTTATCACTTACATTCTCAGCTGAAAGATTTCGCCAAATTTGCAAGCAAAGAAGCCTTGGCGAGATTTGGCATGTCAGTTAAACCATTTTTATCATGAATGGAATAAACTGGGAGAAAAATTACAGAATTCGATAAGTAAAAAGAAATAATGGTAGGTCAATTGCAAAGAAAACTACCACCATATATCCGTGAGACTTTTGCTGATGATTTGCACAGCATGACATAATTAAATTATAACTCAGAAATTAGCAACATACGAAAGAGAAAAATTTTAAATTGACCGATTCGGCAATTTGAGAAAAATAACTCAGCTACAAATGTAAAACCATTAGCGCTAGCCAAGCAAGGCAAAGAAGTATCATCTACTTTTAATAATAATTCGTTATGTCATATAATCAAATTATCTAGAACTAATTGTTATTCTTGTCAGGTCACAATTATTACTTAGTTTTATCAGGAATTGATAAATATCGAATTCAACTTTCGTGGAAATGGCTGCTTAGAACTACGAACTAAGTAATTTGCATTAATTTTTGACTTTTAGTAATGCTTCTTGAATTCTCATTTCTTTCTACGTGGGCCAGAATATCCCCAAGACTTTGAAAATTAATTTAAAAAGAATAACACGAAAAAATCGCGCATACGAACAAAATTTACTAGGCTTATGAGAATTTTCTACGCTACGGCATGCGTTTTTTTACCTTTTTCATCCTCCATTAAACAGTGGCTGCAGTGCCCCCTATAGTTCGTTGGAGTTGCGAATACTCCGAATTTAATCTTATAGCCGTAGCCGAAAATAAAATAATTAAATTCAAACTTTAGAATGAAATTAAAAACAAATCATCTAAGCAATCATTGTTCCACAGTAAAAAAAATTTGTGCTTTGAAATCATTTCATATTGATTCAGTCATATTTATCTCGGCGTCTACCACCTGCCTCTAATGTTAAGTCTCCGAGAAATGGTATTTCGATTTTTATTTATACCTTTTTCCCTATTCGGAACTCCAGAGCTCGAATACGCTACCTTGCGGTGATTAACACTACTGCCGAAAAAGGTAAAACATTCCATTTCATGTGTTTTCTTTTGGGTAAATTACAGGTTTCAGACAGTTTATGGTGTAATGTAATTTCAGAAGAATAGAAAAAAAAGCTTCCTATAAACACGATGAAAAATTACTGCTATTCACTAAGCGTCAAAGCAAGTAATAGTTACAGCATTTGTTTGTTTCACCTTTTTATCCGCCATTAGACAGTAGCACCAGCGCCCCTTATAGTTTATTGGAGTTGCGAATTTCTTGAAACCAAAAATTAAGATAATATTCAGAATCTGCACAATTTGTTCTCTCTTTTAGAACCAATAAAATATTTTTAGTGTTGTTGGTTTATTACATAAAAAGGTTTGAAATTCTATTGTTGGCACTAATGTTTAAATTCTTTGAATTGCTTAAAAATACCCTTAAAATAACAAAATCGAAAAAGCTTTTTATTCGCAACTACAGAGCTCGAATACGCTACCTTGCGGAGATTAACAATACTAAAGAAAAAGGTAAAACATTCCATTCCACGTGTCTTCTTTGAGGTAAATCACACGCTTCAGACAGTTTGTGATGTAACGTAATTTCAGAAGAATAGAAAAGAAAGCTTCCCACAAACACGATAAAAAAGTACTGTCATTCACTAAGCGTCAAAGCAAGTTATAAGTTACGGCATTTGTTTGTTTTACCTTTTATATCCGCCATTAGACAGTAACTGAAACGCCCTCTATAGATTATTGCAGTTGCGAATACATTTTGCAGTAAGTTACCTCGCAAAGCCTAAGGGCCTAAGGCAGAAATACATCGCCAACTTAGTTATTCTAGAAGTCTTTCTATACACGTTCTTTATCAAAAGCTTTTTTCAACTAAGTTTGTTTGACGAAAATCTGCCTTTAAGTTTTAAGGATCTATGTTTGCTTTAAATTTATCCGCAGGCGCTAATGTTTTTTTTTTTTTTTTTTTTTTTTTTTTTTTTGAATTGTTCAAAAATAAACAAAAAACTGTTCAAAACGAAAAGTGAAATATTGGAATGAGTAGTCCAAAATTTATTAGGGAGTGAACAGACAAACCAACAGACTTGCAGACAAACATTTTTCCCATCTCAAAACCATTTTTTATTAAATATACTCATATAAATACACACAGAAACAAAAGTCTTCTACTTTTATCCTAAGTTTAAAAATGGAAACTACTATGCTCTAATGAAATTAATAATATTAAAACCGTGAAATATGTTATTCTAAAATTACAAATACATTAAATTACATTTTTACTAAACATAAATTATTAGTAGCACATAAAATTAATCTAACTCTTTCTGTTCTATGAAAAATAAAATGTGTCCAAATTATTTTTGTTAAATTCAAAGCTAAACCCATACTACATTATGTGTGTGCGGCCATTGTTATAATTTTCATCTGCAACTAAAACAAGATATCGTTACGAAAAATAACCAGAAGACCCAATATCAAATATTTATTGGAATAAATATTTGATTTTACGAACGAAATCTTAAGCGATGCGCTTTACTTATTTGAAAAAAAGATAAAGAAAAGAATGCCACCCATGATTTCTATAACACGTGTCACTATTCTCACATTCGCGCAAGAGACGTCTGTGAAGAAAACACGTTGTTCATTTTGTAAGACAGATTGTGTTAGACATTTAATTGCACCAGCAATGTTTACGTTCAGTATCATCCGGCATTTTTGTCTATTTTTTTTCTTTCTGTCATTTAAACATGAATCTTGAAGTATAATATTTTATCTTGATGTTAAACCATTTTGCTAAAAATATGAACGGAGTACATATAAAGAGAACTAAGAGTAAAGCTAATAATGTGACTAAATTCTGAACTAAAAAATTAAGGAGCATGATTAAGTTTCTTTACGTTTAGTCTTATGTCTATTCAATGTTATAGTCAATATAATTTTACAATACCGGATTTTTATTTATAGGATTTTCATTTAATGTTATTCATTTTAAAACGGAATATTTTACATTTTTTAAAGTCGGATTCAACCGAGGTTTTATTATATCGCGAGAAATAAATTTCCAGTTTTTGAATCAAAACGGGTTGATTATGCCGCGTAATTGAAAGTTTCTGGTCAATTATCGGATTTAGATTTGCAAATTAATCTTACATATATATGTAAGCTTGTTATATCATTTATATGTTTACATCTGTATATAATACGTTAAAGAAAACCGAATAGAACAAATCGAACAATGGACAATTAAATAGATATTCAACAAAAAAAAATGATTAGATCTACTAACGAATATATAGATCGATGCTGAACCAGAGGCTTATATTTAATGAAAAATATGTAAATAATGATCATATACAATAACATGTGTTTAAATAGAGTTAGAAGACATTCGCAAATAAAATTTAGTATGGCCTTAATGAAATATAGTCATACATTTCATACGAACACTCATATAAATACTTTTAAAGCAAACAAATTTCACCACTTCTTCTGAGTGAATGGTGCTAAAACTTACTCAGCACCTGTTCCTATTAAGGTTCACTGGAAATCAATTTTTAGCGCAAATTTTTGTTCCATCCCTTCCTGAATATAGTTCTCATAATCCACGACAAAAGGGTTCGATTATGCCAGTTTCGTTCTATAAATTTCTTTCGAAAGCAAATCAGCACTTTTTTCCATTAAGGCTAACTTAGCAAGGCAGCAACTTTAGTTTGAATCCTCGCACAACTTTTTGAGAGTTCTCAAACGCTCTAAACAATAACAACTTCCAATTCTGACATTCTTTACACACGATTTGCGACATAAACTAGTTAGCCCCAGATTCCATTCAGTTATATGTGTGTACCACATTTCGTTCATATCATTCATTATTTTATTAGGTAGTTCTTTTATCTAAAAATGGTCAAAATTGGTTCAACATCTTTAAGGACGCGCAAATCCCACACTGCAAATAAAAGTCAAGAAAAGGACAAAAACACCTTAATTTTGCTGCACTTGTTTTTGAACATGAAATCAATTTTTTACAATAGTTTAAGTTTTGATAGTCAAAGTACCGAAAGATATTAAAGTACTAAAAGTACATCCTTGCCAGTTTAATTTCCAGAACAAAATTTATTTACAAAAGTGTGAACGAACTAAGTAGACTTAAGCTCTCCTGAAAATCTTACTCAATTAAAATTCTGAAACAGAAAAACTTTTCTTCTATGAGTTCGTTCTATTTTCTGAACAACTTCGAACCATTTATAACAAAGAAAGTGCGCAAAGAAGAATTTTTGAGTGAGGTATAAAACTAGGAATCTTTTCTGCTGAAGTAATTAACTTTTTTTGAAAACACAGAGTTGAAGCAAAAAAATCGAAACTCCAAATGAAACAAATGACTATTTCAAGTAACCAATTATCTTCTGACGTTCTGCTTGAGTTTGCAAACAATACTTCATAAGAGAAAAAAATATTTTTTAGTTTTAAGATTTTTTTAAACAGCCTAGAATATTTCCATTTGAAAAGGTAGTAATGAATTTACTACCATAATTAATGCTTAAAAATATATATCTACTATTTGAAACTTACTTAATAGTTAATCTAATTTCAACAATTCGGTAAATTTGCCAATATGAAATTTTTCAACTCGTTCATACATTTTCCAAATAAGGATAAAATGAATTCAGCAACCAACAAAACACGTAAATCCGACATTAGTTGTATTAAAATAAATTTTTCTAAATACTTTGTACATAAAAGAAAGTAAAAACCGTAAAATGCGGACTAATTCCATATTATGTATACTTTCCCTAAAAATATCAACGTCTAAAATAAAGTTAGTTTTTATATATTTTTGTAAGTTTGTATTTTTTGTATCTTATCATTTGTTTTTTGAATATTTGATTTATTTTTTAGCTGCAGGTTTTACTGTTTTAAAAATTGTCTGCTTTCAAAAATGTCTTTATTTATTTCAAATCGAATCTGGCATCCATTTAATTAATCAGGACGTACAGAGTTAACTTTAATAGGAGAAGAAATACCATTGTGTGTTCGATGGGGGGAAAAACGACGTTATATACTATATCTCATTTATTTCATTTTTAAAATTTTATTTTATAATGACAATTATTATGATTATTGTGAAAATTAGTTTCCTACAGTCTGCCTACGGATTATATTGAATTGACAAGCGACCAGTTAAGACGAGTATATCTGAATAAGGTAAACAAGTCAAAATTTGATGCGCGTGTCTGGCTCATTTGAATGTGACACTGCTTAATTCAGAGGCTAGCATACATCTGCAAAAGCTGACATCCCTGAAAACTAATAGCTGAGTCCATTTCCGCCTGCAAACCGGATGTTTGCCATTCCATCTAATCGGTGATCCGACCACAGACTATATCTTAAAATTTGAAAGTCCAACTCTCGTTGATAATTACTTTTAGCTCATTATTCATGATACGTTCTTCTACATTTTTAAGCAGAGGATGCAGCTGGATTCGTCTAAAAAAAAAACGCTGGATATTGAGTAGGAAAGCTTCAACTTAAAATTTGAATTTATGCATAAAAAGAAGAAAATTCAAAAACAACAAACGTTCGAAATGCAATAAGAAACCAAATCTCTGACACCTACAGCAATCGACACGGGTGAAACGATCAATAGTGTTTGCCCAAGGTGTAGACAAAGTATCAAAAGATATCTATCCACCGTCAGCTGTTCTATAATGCTAAAATATCTTTCCATCTTTAATCACATCGTCAGCTTGGTCTCCCGATCCTGCCACCATCCCCTTCTACCCCTACACCTTCCTCCATTTCTTCGGATCTATTTATAGCCGGGAGCGAAAGGTGTTCGTATTGATCATTCCGTCAGCATGGACGGAGAGGCACAAAGATTCCGTTGTTGGCCCTTTCGGAATATACGAACCGATTTCACCAACTTCGATTTGTACTGTCCCGTGCTATGATAATTAGTGGCATATCGAAGTTGGAACTGGCGAGCAAATCGCCGTCGTCTTATTGTTGCATGCAAATGGAGAGGAAGCTAAAAGGAGGGTCGAGGTGGGGGTTGGGCAAGATGGAAATTTATATTTCACCTCATTCGAATATTTATGCTACTCGCAAATGAGTTCGCTTGATGTTTCCTAATGATTCCACGGAATAGTCGAATGTTCAAGTTAACCATTACTGCATATACGATTTCAATGTTCCTTGAGTTCTGGCTGATTTTAAATAAATTTTGAGATTTACACAAAAATTATTTTTACAACAGTTCCTAAGTTTTATTCATACTACAGTATTCATTTGCACTGCATACCATTACGGTATAGGTGATTTCAATGATTTTTGACTTTTTGAGTTCCTGCTGCTTTTAAGTAAATGCAGTTATTTTTACAACAGTTCTAAAGTTTAACTGCATGTATGATTTCAATGTTTGTTGAATTTTCAAGGTTGGGCAATGTTTAAGTTAATGTTGACTTTTCAATTTAAGGCTGTAACTGAATTTATTTTCACAACAGTTCCAGTTTAATTTTAATAACTTAACTTTACCGTGGCATTATGCGCTTTAGCTTTTGTATTATTCTGAGTGAGCTGAAAAAGATTTAGTACACTGGCGAGAGTTCGTAGCTTTGGTGAGGGTTCAACTCGTCAATTGAAATTAAAGTTTGGGTATTTAGCAGTAAGTTACCGCACATAAGCCGGGACTAAGGCACAAAATTACATGCAATAACCGACAGCCCGGTTATCACATCCAGTGAGTAATACTTCCGTGAACAGGTAAAAGGCAGTAACTGATTTTTGCATTTTTGTCATGTATTATTCGTTATCACATATTGTACAAGCAAACAATATATTGTACAAGTTTGCTTATTTGATTTCCGCTGGAAAAAAGGTGCGAAATAAACGTCCAATTCCAACATTTCCCTGTTGTTAGTATGAAATCCAGCACTCATTTCTTCAAATATCTCGAAAACTCATTTCTGCACATACTTTCGCCACGAAATTCTGAGCTCAAGGTCCAAATAGCCAGTAGGAGGATTTTCTAGATGTCCAAAATTGTCAGCGCATATACTACTATGTGGCATTATAAAGATGCCTTGGGAGTTTGTTTTGGCTCAGATACTCTCGGCAAAAATTAACTCCTAATGCAAGTTCGCATCGTGAGAGCGCAGAGGCCTACCATTTGGGGTGGAAACAAGACGTCAAAATTGTCTGTGGCATTGACATATGCTCCTTAATGATGACACATAAACGACTTGGATGCCATATCGGGTGGCCTGCGAAAAGTTCTCAAGCACCTAAATGAGAAAAATTTTAATCGTTTTTTAAAAAATATGTGTCGCACTTAGAAATCGACAGAAGTGAGAAGTTAAACAGCTAAAAAGAGCGGAAATGACGCAATTTCAAAAATATCAAAAATTCTCTCTGAACAAAAAAAAAAAAAGTAAAATATCCTAATAGTAATTATTTGTCCATGAAACGAAAATATAAAATTATAAAGACTAAATGATTGTTACATAATTGTGGATATAAAATTTATGCTGGTATGCTATAAAATAGGCTCTTTCAACTCTTAACCCACTCTTATTTCACAGATGGATGAAAATTTAAGACATATAATCTAAAATATCAGCACGAACCTAAACGTGCCAAAACTTTTTTGAAGATTCATATCTATAAATTTCAAATTTTCTATTTCAAAGGACTTTCCACGGTGATCATGGAAATAAAACCTAAACCTGTAATGTTTCTGCAGAGTGGAATACTTGTAGCAGTCTCAAGGTTTCCCTGAACTTAAATTTTTGGGAAGGAAGACATTCCCAATTTACCGAATGAAACTCTGAATTTTACCGAATAGTAAAATATGGTAGGTACACACACACCAACATCTAATGAAAAGAGACATTAGACATCAATTTTTTCCTACACATGAAATATAGAATTAATATCTCAAAATTTTCCGAATCAACCTACACATTTTGCCGAAAGAGTAAATTTTTGGGAGGTCACAGTGACCTCCCACCAGTGCGCCCCTGACCGGTCTGTTGAATTCCAGAGCCGTATAAAATATAATTGTTTTGATCAACAAGTGAAACAAATAATAATCATTTCCATAAAAAGGGGGGGACTAAACGAGTTGCAAGGCAAACTTCGATATCCCAATTATTTCTTTTATTTACCACTTGACAATAACCGTTCGTCAGTGTTGAACATCTGAGCCCTAATATCTGGGATGCGAGTCATCCTGAATTAGAATCAGAAGCAGATTTTTCTGGAAAATAATCTCCCCAAGGGCTCGTTATCGATTGCATTCACTACTTTCAAACAGACCTAATTAAAAGATTTAGCATTGCATAAATCTCCCTTTGTATGTTAATAACAATTTGTTTCGTGGAGCTTACTGCTAAGCAAATAATTATTAATATAGATCTATATTTTGAAATTATTTTCAACTAGTAGTTTTTTCTGATTTGAAAAGAAATTTACAACGAAATACCTTTTTTTTAGAACTAAAAAATACAATTTTTAGAAAAATGTTTGATTTGTTTGTTGCATGTTTTTAAACATCCCATTATTTTTTAAATTTATTTATTGCATTTTCATTTCATTTATGTTTTTATTTTTATTTATTTATTTGTTTTTATTTATTTATCTTTTATTTATTTATTTATTATTATTTTTTATTATTATTTATTATTATTATTTTTTATGTATTTTACTAAAATACATTTAAGTTACCTACTTCACGAAATACAATTCTCCATTCAGCATAACAAGCCGAATGAAATATGTTACACATTATTTTTCAACTATGTAAAAAGCGAGATAGATTCGGACAGTGTTTCGTAGCTTGTGGCGATCGCCCCAAAGGGTTGATTTGGCACCTGTAGGGGACGATAAATACAGGAGGAGAGATTGGGAGGCGATGAGTAGTTAAAAGATGAAATGAAAATAATAAAAAGACAGCGAATGTCAAAATTTAAAGCGTATACGAAACCGATTTTTTCGAGTTCAAACAAGGATTTACAAGGTTAAAACAAAACAAAGTTCAGGAGTTCCCGGCTCACATTTCCGTTGAACTTTAGATACATATTTCATCCTTCTTAGACAAGTTTATGCACTTTCAAATTTTCAGTTTTTTTTCTTTTTTGACTTTAAGCGTCAGTGTTTAACCTACTTTTAATTTTCTTGTGGAAAATTTCACTTGTAGAATTCTCTTGTAGAATTACACTTGTTAACCAAGTGTAATTCTCCCAGATTCCTCTTTAAAAAAGAAAATAATTTCGTAAAAATGTACTCTTGTTTTTGAAGATTAAGTCAATGATATTAGTTAAGTATTCAAATAATTATTAGTTCGCTTTGGAAAAGAAAGAAAGAAAGAAAAATAAACGTAAAAAAGTATTTTCATTTATTTATTTATTTTAGTTAAGAGTGATAAGGTAAACTTACTTTATTATACACATTTTACTTTAAATTAAAGTTAGACATTTATATTTCCGGAAATACAGATGCTCATAAGCTACAAACTTATGGATTTTCCGAGAGGCGATAGGTTTCAGTCAACCTGTAGAGGGGGCAATGGGCTCAAAGTTTAGGAACCACTTGATTAAAAGGATCAGGTAAATACAAGTATTCCATGTACTACTCATGTACCATGTACTATTCAGGTATGCTTTTAGAACGAACTGTTTAGTAACAGGCAAACAATTCCATACAAGATTTTTTTTTCCGTCAATTTCTTTTCTGTTCTTACAAATCGCTGCAATTTGCATTAAAATAAGCTGGTAGCAGAGCAGAACACAACGTAACTCCTTTTTACCTACATTTTGCGCGAATTGTTGCTACATATTGTAACCCACTCTGAATTCTTGAAGATGAATAATTAGAAACAACCTGAAAACCACCAGACAACCACAAATATATATTTTTTTTATTTTTCTCAACGGTACTTTAAGCCTTTTAGCGTATAAATCTAACTACTGGAACATTTAACTTCATGTCTGAATGACTGGAAACAAAATGTTTTGATTTTCCTGCTCCTTAAGTCATCTATCTCTAAAGATTTTTGAATTAAGAAAAACAATGCATCGCAGCTAAGTAAACCATTATAAATTATCACTGATGTTCACATCGAAGTAGCAGAAACAGCGCAACGCTACGTAGCCCGTCACAGATCCTTGAAGAGAACTGCGGATTATTTCTGAATAGAAAAGTTAACTATCGTTTTCTGCACAAATCTGTTGAACATGAAGTTGAAAAATACAGATAAAAATGAAACAGAAAGAAAACGTAAAACCATAAAAATACGTTAAAACCTATGAAGAAGTCCTCAATGGTTGAGAGGTCAATAGCATTTGCTCCGGCAAATACACGCCCCAAGTACTCTAGTTTAATATTAATATTTTTAGCCTATGCTTCACTTGTAATTTTTGTATTTAACATTTTGTTTTCATGCATTCCTTGGTGCTGATTTATAAAACGTGTTACGGCTGATCAAATTCTGGTTTATCTTGCAGATTACTTTTCAGTTTTCTAATCTGCGTCGCAGACTGCTGAAAAAGATTCTGATATCGGGGCTCACGTAGGGGAAGACCGCTTACATTGGACAGTTCAGATGCAAGTTTTATCATTTACTGTTACGGTCCAATTTAGGAAGTGCATGGTTCAATATAGCTGCATATATTCATAAATTGGACTTTTGCAACTTTGTCAAAAATCTTTTTTTTTTTTTAAATTATCATCATATTTACAGAAAATGTAAGTAAATATGGTGGTTCCTAATTAAATTTGGCTTCAGATGCCATATTTTAAATTTTTGTTTTTCTTCACATTTAGTGACACGGGTCTCTCGTTCTTAGGGGGTCCAATATAGGCGGTTTTCCCCCATTGATAATTTAAAATGAAAGTTTTATAAAATATTATAAAAGGTATGCTTGAGAAACTAATTTAATCATTTTATTTTTATTTTTCTATCAGTTTTGCCGTTTCTGTTCCTTTATCATCAAAAAATCCTAGTACCAACACTAGAATAAAAGCGAAAAAAGGAAGTAAAATGAAGAATGTTCGTATTTTGCTGTTTAGATATACAGACAGCGTGAATAAAAAAAAAGGTTTACTTAAAAGAAAAGGACTTCCTTGATTGCCTTGATCGATCCCATTGTAATCTCCACATGATTAATGACGCCATTTGATTAATGAAACAGTATTGTAAATGTTCATTTAACGTGAAATATTGAAAAAGAAATGAATCAAGCCTAATAAATGAGCTTTTTCAACGATTTTTTAACTCGAAACTCGATTGATTACAAAAGACTAATATTGATTGTGTACTCTATGCACTAAAAATAAATAAATTTTCAATCGGGAAAGAAAATGCATGCATTAGTTGAAAATATTTGGAAAGATTGCTGAAAAAACATCTTGATTAATATGTTATTAAGAAGATAATTTGTGAAATTTGAATGACTTTATGAGGCATTTATGGTGATCGAATTGCTTGTGTTATGTTTTCCAGAATACATGAAAAATAGTAAGATATGTTGAATTTGATGCTTTCATTAAATTAAAATTATATTTCAAATTATAAATGAACTAGCAAGTATAATAATATTTTGGACGATTATAGGAATTATTATTAACCTTTGCACTCTTAAAAAGGCGATTTTTCTGTTCTTGTTCAATAGGTTGCTGGAAAAATAGAAAACTGAATTATTTTAGTCGTTTTATTTATGCAAACTTTAGTATTTTGGTAATCAAATTTATGTGTTTTATAAATATTTAGGTGGTTTTGACACTTAAATTTAATGTTTAATATCCAAATTAAGGTATTTTTACTGATTTAAATTCAGACATTTCTTATTCAAATGTGAGAAGTTTTGACACTTAAATTCAATACTTTGACTCTATTTTATTGTTATAATACGCAAAAAGTATTAAAAATTAACTAAATTCATGCAAATCACTACAAATCAAAATACTCGCAACGCAATAATTACAAATTTCCTCATAAATAGAATGATCAATGCATTTTACTGTATATCTAAAATTTCTTTGAAAGTTCCTGATTCACTCTAAAAACGTTCAGACTTTCATTGGGAAGGTTCCCTGAATTCTTCAGAAAGATTTCAGTTTGATTTCACAAAGGTTATTGAATAATGCGGGTAATTTTAATGTGTTTTGCAGTTATGTTACTGTCAGAATTTAGGCTCATTAGCTGCCCACTATTTTCTAGGTACATTTTTTTTAAAATCACTCTACCGTACGAGTCTCAAAAACTCGGCACTCGATAACGCGGACCAATCCAGAAAAGTCGGTCCAAATCAGGCCGAGTTTTTGGGATTCTACTCCATTAAAAAAAAGATTTTGATGAAGGAAATTGTTTTTATTAAAAGATGGCAATTATATTTCACTCGAGATAGAATGATTTCATTCAAACAGAGCTCCGCTAGATGCAAAAAACCTGAGTAATGAGCATAATAGAATTGTGTTCTTTACGTGTATAACGGCAAATAAAAGACAAAATAACAAGATAAGATTTTCAAAGTATACTGTAGCTCCTTAAACCGAATAGGTACTAATTAAACCATTGGTGAAGTAAATCATTGAGCTCGAACTGAACGAAGTGAAGCGAGTAACCAAAATTTACGAAGCCTTAATTCGGAGGTTCTCAAACTTTTTAATTCACGGCAGCCCTTAAAGAATTAGCATTTTCTTTCGGCACCCTAACCTATCTCTGTTAAATTATAATTATCGGTACCATGGGCATTTCGGGGAACCTCACGCCGTTACCGACAACACCTCAGGAGTGCAGCGGCACTCAGTTTGGGAACCCTTGCCTCAAAAAGAGAATAAACTTTTATTTGTTCACGCTGTTACAGTGTCTGTATTTTTATATTTTAACGTGGTTTTGGCAAGAGTGCAGACTGAGAGAACATTAGCATATCGGCGATATAATTGATTTATTTTTATTGGAAGCAACGGGTTTAGGAGTTGGTGACATTAAAGCACTGTATCGCAGACCTAGTACAATAACTAGGGCCATACTTGGCCTAAGTTATATTTAACAACTTGATACCGTTTGGACTAAGTTGTTTGGAGACATCACACATTATCTTTCTCTCCAAGCTGCTTTTAACTAAAGCAAGGCGTTGAAAAAAAATGAAAGTTAAATTAATAAGCAAAATAATCCACCCAATAAATCAAGCAAGAAAGTTCTAATGTAAGTAATGTAACAATTAAATTCGAAAACATTAAAAACTCGATTAAAATTTGGAGTAATACGTCAAATAAATACATGAAATCATTAAAAACATTAAAAATTCCGTTAAAAACATTAAAACTTCCATTAAAACGTAAAATTTCCGTTTTCTGTAAAAAGAACGCAATCCTAAGATTTACTTAAACAGAGTATGTAACAACAATAGCAATATTTGCTTTCCACGTAATGAAATATTCAACAAATTCAATGACAAAAACGCTGTTGAGCAAATAAAATGGAATTAATTAAAATGCACTTGCTTAAAACAAACTAAAATTACCATAATTTGATTAAAGTTCGTCGTTGCAAAAGTAATAATATTCTCCTATTTATTTTAAACTCGGTCTTACAAATAAAAAAAATGCTTCTTTGTCAATATGTTCAGAATCATTTTAACATTTTAACATATGAGTTTTCCTTCACAAACATAAGCAGAACGATTTTTATGCAACACTAGAGCACCGAAGAAAAAATACGAAATCTTTACATTTGCTTCATTATATATTTTCTTAATACTTTATAGAATTAATAGCATTTCTGATGCGTATAAAAAAGAACAGAACAATCTTTAACGTA
This sequence comes from Uloborus diversus, assembly GCF_026930045.1. NCBI lineage: Eukaryota > Metazoa > Arthropoda > Arachnida > Araneae > Uloboridae > Uloborus > Uloborus diversus. The sequence goes on along the minus strand of NC_072734.1, from coordinate 111,224,870 downwards.
TCTCAGCAAAACAAACATAAAAAATAAATTCCAAAAACGGAATGTAGAATTCCATGGAAAATAAATTTAACTTGTCAACTGCCATGTGTTACTGCTCCAGCCTATTACATGATAAATCATTTCGCGTGGCATTAAATTTCTTCCTCTGCGTTTAGCATTTTTTCCTGCGCCCTCCAGAAGGCGCTATGCGCAAAAATTAATGGCCGACAATGTAAACGATGTAATGAACGCTTTGTACCATAAGGAATTGCGCAAGGCGTTTTGATAGCTCTGTTATTCAATCTATGCGGATTTGGAGCGCTTTTTTCTTCTTCGCATAAATATTCAGAAAAATATCATATTCGCTTAGTCACATTTGTTATTCTGGTTCTTTTGCTACACGGTGATTATTTGTGAAAAAAAAGCAAAGCAAAACGAACAAAAGATATGTTGTTTGTGCACAATTTATTTCTGCGTATTTAACATCTTGAAATTTAGATGACTTATTTTTTTTTTTTTTTTCAAAGTACTTTTTTTATTTCAATTATATTTTCTGTTTTTCCTTTTTATTACATGCCTTTATCTTGTTCAAATATTATGTATTTGCTATTGAATTGTAACATTTTTCTGCGAGAGTTTTAGAATTCAACTAGTTTAGTTACAATGTAACAACACGTGGGATACCTATTTTATTATGCTGCTATGCAATTAAATTCATTCAAAATCTTAGTTATGAACTTCACCATTTATTTATACGTAAACAGAGTTAGTTTCTGTGTTTATAATATTTTGTTTGATTAAAGGTTTGTATATTAAAAACATAAAAAAACATATCGATAAAAATCAGCAACAGCACACTTGTGGTTGTCTTATATTGATTTCCCGCCGACCGCGACATCTAAAAGGTACGTCGTTGAAGTCTCTTTTTGACTACAGGCTAATGCTATGACTTTTTCATGAATGGCAACTTTTCAACCAGTTTTGAGTCACATAGGGATAATTCTCAAAAATCACAACAATATTATGTCCCCGTAACCTAACACAAAAATTGTTTAATCCAGAAATTGTTTTCATTTTTTTTAATAAATAAAAATAACTTATCAGATGCAATTCTACTCTTATTAAAACAATTACTCATTTAGTTTTTTCTACAAAAATTTTTGAATAACCAAAAAGTCACACTTTTGGCGTGTCCTTATCTGTCTGTCAAATGTACTTAAAAGTGTTTAAAAATCTTACATCAACATTCCACAAATGAAATTTGTAGTACAAAATTAAGCATACTTCAGGGGGGAAATAACATTCTTCAAATAAATTTGATTACTTAGATCATCAAGGTACATCAATTTAAACTTTGTCCCCAGGTTTTCATGTCATTCTCCTGTCCTAGGAATGAGTTCAATTATAATAGATAAAAAAATGAGTTTTTAATCTGCTGTTCTATAAAACTTTATTATCACCATTTTGTTGGATTCATTGAATATTTTGTTAATGTGATTTGTCTGCTGTTCTCACTAAAATTTTGAAGTTCAAGAATAGGGTATGAACATTTTCGCTGTCATTCTCCTGGACAATATTTCTGTTTCTAACCGACTTCAAAAAAGGAGGTTATGATTTCGTATTGCGGCGTTTTTTTATGTGTATTTTCGAATTATTCCAACACTACTGGACCGATTTGATTTTTTTTTTTTTTGTTTGGAAGGGTATACTTCCCAGATGATCCCATTGTAATTTGGTCTAGATCTGATAAGGGGTCTCGGCGAAATCCAAGAAACTTTAAATTTCATACGTCATGGTCACGTGGTGTTGCTGTGATCGGTGTATTTTCACACCTAAGGTTTTGGCTTTCTTTTAAACGATATTTAATTCTCGCGGCGCATGGATGATTAATTTTCTCAACGCTGCGCCGCATGGTAATTTTTTATTATAGGTGTTACTAATGTATTTATTACTGCGTAGCAAAGCAGTAAATTAAATATATTTTGCTACTTTAATAGTTGAATCAATTACCTTAAGATTTCATTTACTAATAAATAACTTTATTTAGGCACTAAAATATAACGTTCTTTATTTAATATTCCAATTTTTAAATATATTTAGTGTTCAATTGAGAGGGAATTGAATACAGAACACCCCTCCCTCACGATTTAATTTATACTCCTTAATAATATACATTATAACTGTGTATGATTTTTGAAGTTTGACCAACATTCTGGATTTACTATTTCACGATGCCGCTAGTTTAATTTGAAATTAGGGTTATATTAATTAGCAGGTTTCAAAAAAGGAGGAATTTCTGAACTCGTCGGATTTGTTTTTTCTTTGTACAATGTTCCAAAAATACTCGAAGATACCTGTACCCAGGGGCGTGCACAGTGAGGGGGAGGGAGACCTGTTGGCCCGTGCCTGGAGAGGGCCCAATATTTTTGTAACTAACGGTGAAATATAGGGGTAAACAATATGAAGAGGGGCCAGGAAAAGTCATTTGTAATGGGCTCCAAAATTTCTGTGCACGCCCCTGCCTGAACCGATAAGGAAAAGTCTTTTGTTTGAAACAGCATAGTTCCTGGGCGGTCTAATGTTAATCAAGTTCAGGTTTGATGAAATTTAAGGAACTCTTCAAATATCATACTCATATTTAAATCGATTTGTACTTTATTAACTTTGTATATCGTCTCACTTAGTGAACCGGTTTTTATGCTTTATTTTTGTTTAGTGGTGGTTTTGTTTAGGGGTGGTCTAACTTAGGTTTCAAATCTTTGATTTACCCTATTTGTTCTTTAGGGAAAAGTTAAGGGTAAAACAATAAATTTCATGCAATTTCCCTGACAAACGATTAAATATAAAACCCATTGATGAACAAAGGCCATAAAACGAAGGTTTATACTTTCTTTACCTATAGTTAAAGAAATTACCAAAAATATATATTATTAAGAGTAATGATAATGAAAATTTTGAATTAAGGATTGTCTGAAGCAAACATAAAATTCATTCTAGTGGAATTTTTAATCTTCATGTATAGTGGGACCATGTGAAGAAAGATGCAACTTTTATCACGAGTTACATAACTTTAATTTCGAAACATAAATTACAATTTACAATATTACAATTCTAAAATTTACAATTTTGCAAATTTAAACTTAAAGCGATTTCGGTTTTTTTTAAGTGACTCGTGCATTTGCTTTCGGAAAGCAAACTTTGATAAAGTTGAACAAATGATGAAGACAATTTTTTGTACATAGTTACGCATTCGAAAAAGCCTTTCTTCACAGTCGTCGGAAGTCTTCCAGACGCTCGCCGTGTTATTTACACCATTAAAAAGCAAAAAATAAATCACTTTTAAATAAAAAAAAAACCGCCTTCAAAAAATACTCAGGAACTAAAAAGCAAAAAATAACTGATTACACTTACATTCTATTTCCTACCCAAACATAGAAATAAAATTTATTTTACAATTCCAGTACAAAAATCAACTAAACTAAACTGAGTAGGTTTAGATTTAAAGACTAATTTCGCGTATAGTTAAATTAGTGTTTAATTCAGAATTCGGTGGGTTGTCAGTTACGTTATGTAGTTGTTTATAGGAGGCCCTGACTTAAAAAGGTTATTAAAATTAAGAGATCGTATATAATTAGTTAGGTATTTAAAATAACTCATCGTATAGTAATTTAAATCAGTGTTAATTTTATAATTCGGTGTTTAGTTCAGTTGATTTTTGTACTGGAATTGTAAAATAAATTTTATTTCTATGTTTGGGTAGGAAATAGAATGTAAGTGTAATCAGTTATTTTTTGCTTTTTAGTAACTGGGTATTTTTTGAAGGCGGGTTTTTTTTTTTTAAATAATTTATAAATAAACGAAATTTTAACTCTACTCATAGTGTGTGGCTGAATTAAGAGGTAAGAATAGAAACTAACATTATTTACCTTAAATGTAATCCTGAGCCTACATAAAAGACAAACTGTGCGGAACTTGTCATAGTCCTATCCTAAAAAAAAGTCAAACTCCTGTTCTAAAACAATCACTCTCCTAGCATTATTTCTCAAGCATTGGTAATGCATTCCGTAGAATTGAAGGATTTTTTTCCATTACATTAGTTTGAAAATAAGATTGATTGAAAAAAGTAAGTTAAATTTGGCAAGCGATAAATAAAAAATGTATCGTTGGAATAATTATATTTATTTATTTATTTTTATTTTCCTTTTTTTTTAATTTTTATTTATTTATTTATTTTTTTGTTTAGACGAAGTGTTCCAAAAGAGATTTATTGGTTAGAAATTTGTTTATCAAAATGTTGCTCGAGTAGGTAAGTGAAGTTGCTATAAATTTTGTAGTTGCTTTAAATTAAAGGTAAAATATATGTTATTAATACTACTGATTCCCTTTTTGTTTTTTGTGTTTGTATTTCCTGAACCATAAAACGATTCGCAGGTAATGAGAAGGTAACTTTTCTTTTTGTAATTTTTATCATATTGTGCATGGCTAAAGAAAGTTTTAATGCAGCAATGGATTTTTTTTTTCGTTGAAATGAATGTCCGTTATTCGAAGTGTAAGCTATTCAGAGTGAATAATATGGAAAAACCTATATAGGACTTGTATTTGAAGAAATTAGGGGTGTCCGTCAAGGGAGGTTTTACATAAATTTTGATTTGTCATTTAATAACCATGCTTTTTGATAAAGGCTTCAGTTATTTCTTTATTACTACAGTTACATTTTAAATATCCCATGAAGAAATTATTTTTGTAACTCTCCTGGTGCTGCTTTTGTCAGTCTCTTGCTGTATGAAAATTTGACCCTCTGTTTTGAGGGTGTAGCATAGTTAAAGTGAGTTCCCTCTATTTTTCCCTTAATAAGTTCCTAACAAAGAGTAAGTATAATTTTTTTTCGGATTTTTTTCGTCATTTTTATTTAAAAAAAATTGTGACTGGAAAATTTCAGGTTTTTGGAAAATCACTCATAGGTCATCTTCAGATCCTCAGAAAATATTATTTCTCCGAAAGGATGTGAATTATTTGTTTCTAACATACAAAGAAAACGCTTCTCTGTTCAGATTCCAGAGTAGTATTATAAGTATTTTTTTTTCTACAACTACAGGGTGTCTCTGGTCATCATTATCAGGTTTTATAATGTATTAATGAAACGGGAATTTCGACAAAAGAGAAAAACAGTACGAAAAGCAACTGCGCATACAATTCATAAGCAAAAACCCAATTTCTAGTTTTAATTTTCTGAGAGAGTTTTAATCAAGCATTAACATAAAAGCTAGAACAATTTTAATAATGGTAGGAAGAAAAAAAGAATAAAAAAAACTAAATTGTATTGGGAAACGTCTTCGTTAAATTGAGCATAATTCACTAATGACTTCCATAGATCAGCCATTTGCTCTTTCCGATTTCGAACTAACTACATTAACCGAAGTTATTTCTAATCCCTCCACGGTACTTAAGTGCAGAAACTAATAGTTCAGCAAACTAAGAATTTCAACTGATTAAAAAGATATGTTCCATGCCAGCATTAGGATCGTCAAATATCTATCATTAATGTAAATGCGTCATTTTATTATTCGGCGAGAGAAAAAGAAATAACTTAACATTTCGTCATTAAATCTTGAGCTGACAGGTGAGCTTTATTTAGGTCGTCTATACCACCGGTTCTAAACCTGGGTGCGATCGCTTCCAAAGTGGGGATTTGGCTACCCAAAGGGGCGCAAAATTCCTAAGGAGAGACAGGGGGCGATGAGCAGGGCCGTATTCAAGGGGTAGGTTTTTAGAATTCAAATCTCCTCCGAAGTTTTTCAAAAAAAAAAATTAAGTTGAGGATGACAGAAAACGGACTGAATGTGCTTGATTAACCATTTTATACCATGTTAAATTTGTGACTGGTTCTAATACCGATTCTGAGTGTTCGGTTTTCAGCCATAAAATTATTACTCTGCCCAAATGCAACAGTGAAAGTCTACAAGACGATTGTTTAGGTCAAGGCTAATGATGTTTTGTTAATTCTCACTGTATTTCAATTTTCTTTTAAAATATTATTACGCAGAAAAAACTGAAGTTAATTGTTCAAAACATGAAATGATTATTTCACTAGTAAATTAACTTCGGTTGTGCTAAACTTCTGCTCAAGAATGAATGCTGTATTAATCTTTAATGTTTCAGTCAATTGCAAGAGTAGCACTTGTACAAATGTCATAAATATGAAACACTCTAAGAATAAATACAATGCGAAGAAAATTATCTGTGCATAAATATAAGAAAGAATTAATATCAAAATTGAATGTATCATAAAAAGGAAAATGATGAATGCATAAATTTTGTAAAAGATGAAACATAGATAAATGTATCAAAAAAAATTATGTATTCATAAATTTAAAAACAAAAAAATACGAAACATCATACACAAATGTATCGTAAAAAGAAAATAATGTATGCATAGGTACCAGAATAGGAAAAATATTATACGTAAATGTATCAGAAAGCGAAAATGGTGTATGGCATGGATATCATTAAAGAAACATCATACGCGAATGTATCATAAAAATAAAATGATGTATACATAGATATAATAAGAGAGAAAACATCATACACAAATGTATCAAAAAAAAGAAAAAAGAAAAGAAAACATAAGCAAACCATTAGAAGAGTACCGTAATAGGAAAATATTACCCGAATCTTGGCTTTTACCATTCAAAATACTGCACTGCGCAGGTGTTTTGAGGGAATAAAAACAACAGATGTCAAAGAAGATATTTTTATGCAAGTGTATCAACCAAGAAAAATTATAGATGCTAATGTGGTAACATTTGTTTGTATGGCTATTAGTGTATATTGTGCGAACAAAAAATCACAGAAAGCACAACGTGTTCCGATTGTATTTTTTTATAACAAAAAACAAGATATATATGTTGTTCTTTTTTGTAAAAAAAAAGCTCAATATATATGCTTTTTTTTTAATAACAAAAAAGCACAATATACACAAAAATAATGAAAAAAAGACAGAATTTTTCTTCGTATCAGTACGTATGCTGTTGAATAGGCTTTGAATTAAGAATACTTTTCATGATGAAGAATGGCCCGAATCATTCGCGTACTGATTTTTTCGGTCCATTAATTGCCTTAAAGGTTGACACTTTAATTTTAAAAGTAATTTTGCCATTTTTCCGAAAACAAAAAAGAAATACGAAACTAACATCACGAACAATTTATACTCGTAGGATCAGTGTCAAAACGGATTTCACAGCAAACACTCCCCGTGGATATTTCCCAAGATCAAAATTTTATATTTTTCCTACCCGAATTCACGCTCATATGAGGCATTAAAACGGACTAACACACACCTACAATGTAATAAAACGGATCACAGAAAATCTTGCGCGGCATCACCATGGTTACTAGTTGCCAGACAGTGGAAAACGCCTTAAAAGGAAGGGGGTGAGAGGGGGGAGAACAAGCAGAAGCTAAAGAACAGAAACGAGTGCTTATGAGAGAGGCACAGAGCAGAGGGGGGAAGTTATGTGATTAGAAGACGTGGTTGGGATCTTTTCCACCCCGAAAGCAAATTGGGTATGTTTAACTCTTTGAAGATCACAAAGCAGATGGTTCCGCACAAGAAAAGAAATCACCGGCAGAAGCAATGAAAATTACGGAATGTCAGGAAGAAAAAACGCATGGAAGAAGGACATTTTTTTTACATTTTTCTCCGTCGAACAATTTTACTGTGGAGAGAGAAAGAACAAGCTGTAAGTTATAAAATAATAAGAAAGTAAATTACAAAAAGTAATTGCTGTGCCCCAAACTGAACAGTAAGAGGCGATTGCTTAGGTCAAGGACAATGTTATTTTATTAACTCTCTCTCTGTATTTTAATTTTCATTAAAAATATTATCACGCAAAAAAACTTAATCGTTTAAAATACGAAATGCTTTAAACAAATGACTATAGTAATTTATTTTAAATTGTTTACCATATTTCATGTAATGCATGTGTGTTTCGATTCATACGTGTGTTTATGTTTCTTTTTATGACACATTTGTGTATGATTTTTATTCTTCTATTATATCTAGTACCTGGACGACCGAGCCTCGCTCGGCTTTAAAAGAATTTTTTTTTTGTCAAATTGTATTTTTTTAAGGTTCAATACTTTTTCCAATTATACTTGAAAAGCTTCACGTTAACGAAATATTATGTACTCGACCTTCTTATAACACTAAAGTACCAAACAAAGAAGATTCTGAATGTAATTAAATCAACATTTTGCTTTAAACTATCTGTTACGTTTGTTTCCACTATACAATTTTCTCGTCAGTAATTAAAATATTTTGACCTTAGTTTTGCTATGGTGAAATCGGTTTTTAACCGAATACTTCTTTTCATACTATGATACGTTTCACGATTTTATCCCAATCGAGATTTTCTTTTTGAATAAGTACTTTTAGTTTTTACGCCAGAAAATGCTGCATACAGCATGATATCCATCAAAACTGATGATCCACAAACCATTCCAACAAATGATAACAACTGTCTTAACAAAACATAAACAATCTCAAGACATACACTTTTTCGAAATAAAATTTAGATGCGTGATTTTAAAAACATGTTAAACTATTTGAAGTGTAAAAAGAAAATTAATAAATAAAATAAAATAAAAAAATAGGATGGTCAAGCGATAGTTTCACTTAAAAAAGAAAAAAAGCCTTACATCGACTTACATAATGCTTTGAATTTGTTTTCAGCCAAGTGTGTTTGAAATTAGCCAAAGTGGCCAATATCAGCCAAGCCTGGCAACCCTAAGCAAGTGTAAAATTTTAAAGCGAGAAGAGACAAATTTTCATTGTTACTAGCTGCGTGCCCGGCGTTGCACGGGCTACCTAAAAAATGTAAGAGCAGTCCAGTTGATGCTTTTGTAGTACACTGACACTAGTTTCTAACGCGTTAAGGAATAAATAAATGCGCGTAAAGCAAGGTTTGCAAAACACCAGTAAAACATATTTTTGCCAAAACACCTCATCAACGTTAATAATCGTTATCAATGATACAAGTTATGAGTACATTTTCAGTCAGCACAAAAGAGGAAAATATATGCATTATCAACTATAATCTTTACTCACGTTAAACTGAATTACATCTGATAGACTATATCGGAAATATTTATGCACAATAACAATCCGCTTTTTACATAAAATAGTCTACTACCCGGCGTTGCCCGGGTGTTTATTAATGCAACATACCACTCAGATAAATATTTGGATGGATTCTATCCACATGGTCGTACAAGAATTACATCAATCCGTTTTCCAGGTACAAACCCTCAAAGAACTCAAATAACTTGTAAATCACTCATTTACTTTACGACGTGCACGGTCCTCCTCGAAAATGAAAGTTATGTCATGTGACGCGAGTTCAACACTCAGGCTTGAACCAAAAAAAAAAGTCAGTGAAATTTTGTGGCAGATTGCGGAAAACCCCCATAAAGTAAACATTTTAAATCCCCTGATTACAGGAAAAGCCTCAAAACAAAAACAAGAATTTTACCTGAGCATATTCGAGAAAAAAAATGGCAACAGATCTTTCATCTCAATGATTTTCTTCACGCTCACATACATTTTAATAAAAGCATTGTTGCGGAAAGTTGAGATGAAGCACTGAATAATAATTTAAATGGAGGAAAGCCTTCGAAAAATAGGGATTTGATTTTGAAATCTAAGAGTCATAATTAATAGTTTTTAATTGATATCTTCGCTAATTATTATCGGAGGATTATGTTAAATAGCTAAACATGAAGACGGGAGGATTACGAATCCATCGATACCTGGTTCGATGGTCAGTTCACTGTCGTTCGGGAGAAGAAGCTTGGACATAGATAGATAGATAGATAGATACTCAGATTTTATATGTATAAGACTAGCTGCGTGCCCGGCGTTGCACGGGCTACCAAAAAAATGTAAGAGCAGTCCAGTTGATGCTTTTGTAGTACACTGACACTAGTTTCTAACGCGTTAAGGAATAAATAAATGCGCGTAAAGCAAGGTTTGCAAAACACCAGTACAACATATTTTTGCCAAAACACCTCATCAACGTTAATAATCGTTATCAATGATACAAGTTATGAGTACATTTTCAGTCAGCACAAAAGGGGAAAATATATGCATTATCAACTATAATCTTTACTCACGTTAAACTGAATTACATCTGATAGACTATATCGGAAATATTTATGCACAATAACAATCCGCTTTTTACATAAAATAGTCTACTACCCGGCGTTGCCCGGGTGTTTATTAATGCAACATACCACTCAGATAAATATTTGGATGGATTCTATCCACATGGTCGTACAAGAATTACATCAATCCGTTTTCCAGGTACAAACCCTCAAAGAACTCAAATAACTTGTAAATCACTCATTTACTTTACGACGTGCACGGTCCTCCTCGAAAATGAAAGTTATGTCATGTGACGCGTATTTAACAATCAGGCTTGAACAAAAAAAAAAAAAAAACCAGCAAAATTTTGCTGCAGATTACGGCAAAATAATCGAAAAGTAAACAACTTAAACACCCTGATTACAGGAAAAGCCTTAAAACAAAAGCCTAATTTTATTTCTTTATATTCGAGAAAAAGAAATGGCAACAGATGTTTCTTTTCAATGATTTTCTTCACGCTGTAAATTTTAATAAAAGCGTTCATCCGGAAAGTTGAGTTGAAGCACTGAATAATAATTTGAATGGAGGAAAGCCTTCGAAAAATAGGGATTTGATTTTGAAATCTAAGAGTCATAATTAAAAGTTTTTAATTGATATCTCCGCTAATTATTATCGGAGGATTATGTTAAATAGCCAAACATGAAGACGGGAGGATTACGAATCCATCGATACCTGGTTCGATGGTCAGTTCACTGTCGTTCGGGAGAAGAAGCTTGGACATAGATAGATAGATAGATAGATAGATACTCAGATTTTATATGTATAAGATGGTTGCAAATCGTCTGCCTGATGCGTCAACTCACAGTTTACTTCAAGGCTTAGCTCAATTTGACTTTATATTAAAAAACTGTTTTTTGTAAAAAAATCGCGTTTTTACAGAAAAAACACTGATGTATATGAACTTAGAATGCAAAACTACAATTAAATCCAACATTTCATCCAAATCGTTAGAGCCGTTTCTGAGATAAGAAATATATATATATATACCCACAAGAATTGCTCGTTTAAAGATATAAGATGTACATATCATTTTTATTTTATGATACATTCGCAAAAGGTATGTAAGTGGCAAAATAAAAAAAATGGAGATAACCAGTACAAATAGTAGGAGAACATCGCTGTGTCTCTGTCTTGGGGAAAGAAATAGTACTAGTGGCACTGGTAGGTGTTGCTGTATAGCATGATTTAGAAAAGAAATCAGTGAAAGCCTACCGAGAACGTTTCACTCAAAACTTGAAAATGTTCACTTACATCCCTTTGCTTCTCACTGCCTTATACGATGCTTTTTTTTTTTAATGATATTTATGCTATACACCATTTTCCCCTTTTTGATGCATTCACGTCCACTTACAATATTATGGTACCTATGCTTGTTTAGGGTTTAAATGACCTAACTGCTTGCTCAGTCCAATATTGTGCGACCATCAGGATACGAGTAATCCAAATGATGTATATATATAAAATGCTTATATCATGATAATTTTTTTTATATTTCATAAGGTACATAAGTTTGAGAATACATGGTGTGGGAAAGTAACTGTAATTTTTAGTGATTCTTAACTATTTAAAAACTTTGTAAACATTAGGATAGATGCAATCTTATACATAAAACCATATGTTAAAAATAAAAAAAAAGATTTTAGGAGCGGCTAGTGTTACTTGACTGGTTAAAAATATTAGGGGCTGCTGGATTGGAAATTTGCGGAATTTTGTTCTCAATCCCGCCGAATTAACCCAGAGAAGTATAATGCGGGATCTCGCGAGATTCGGGATTGGATTTCGGGATTGTAGTAGTAATGCTAATATCATGATGACTTTTTTTTTTTTCATTTCATGAGGCGCAAAAAACAGTACACGGTATGCGACGACCACTGTATTTTTGAGAACTTTTTTATCAATTGAAAACTTTGTAAGCATTAGCATATATTCAATCTAATACATAAAATTGTATATGAAAATAAAATAAACAGTTCTGGAGGTGGAAAGTGGTATTTGACTAGTGAAACATATTAGGAGCTGCTGGATTGGAAATCTTGAGGGACAACAAGACATTCTATTGCACAAAAAGAGGAAAAAAACCTGAGTGATGTCCAAACCCACATCGCGAATCTCAGACAGGTCGCAAAGCAAGAGCTTTTACCGCTCAATCACAAAGACCAGTTTTCGTTTTGTGAATAAGAGTTTACCTGATCTGCGCCGATTCTGGTCTTCACGCATGTGCTTTGAATTTTACTGAAACCATAGTGCAAGGTTCCTTCAAAAGTTTGAGTTTTTAAAACAATGATACTATACACTTTAGAATTTGTAACGTTACACGTTCATACTGTAACCTTACTGTTTACCCCTTTTACATTGTCTTCATGCTGAAGACAAACGTTCTCCCTCTCTCCTGTAAAGCAGCGGTTATGTGACTTACGTTAGTCTGGCTCTGAGGTACAGATATATAAAACATCACTGCTAGACCTAATTTACTTATTTGGTATCTCTATCCTTCTAGTTAATATTCCTACTTCTAACAAACTACAAGGTAATTGGAAGTCCATAGAATAAGTTAAAAAATCTTACATTTAATTCGATTTCAATAACTCAATCCCAGTGCAGAACTTAGAAAAAATTGGAGTGAAATAAGAATATATACTTTGTAACATACGACCCATCATCTTCAGAAAAAGGGATTTTCTCGTGACAAGCCAATATCCTAATACTTTACCCAGATTTCGTGAAGGAGAAATAAATCTTAAAAATACCCCCACTAGGTGATACATTATGCGGGTATAGATTGCATACACAGGGGGAAAAATCCCCCCTTTGCGTATATATGTCACTTTATTTGGTCATCCTTCAAAGGAAGGTGACAGGCCAGTTATCTCGAGAAGCCTTGACGAGGGTATAATGGAAGAATACAAGGGGGTGGAGCGCATTTTTTTCGAGTCTTTTGGCCTTAGTCATTTGTTTTAAGCCTTCAATAGTTAATCGTTTTTAAATTACGTGACAAGGAGATATTTAAGAAACGTAGTCGTTTTTCTATTTTTTTTTATTATTTGTCTTCCGTTGCTGGCAGAATTATTTCATTGAGATGAAACTCACTAATAGGATTCGAAATATTAGTTTCTAAAGTTATTATTATTTATTTATTTATTTATTTATTTATTTTTTGAATAATCAAGAAGCTTGCGTATTGATTTCACATCGACCAAGAGTAACGTTTATTTTTCAAGACTTCCTTTTTTTTCTTACCGTGTCTATTTCTTTTGTCTTTTTGATTGGTCAGACGAGTCACGTGTTTCCGTTAAATTTTAATGAGTATTTACTACGAAGTCACACAATCTTATTTCTTAAGGCAATTTTCACCGAAAATGTAGTCTTATTTTTTGACAAAAAAATAAAATTCTGTCAAAAACAGCTATGATTTAAAAATTGTACCAATTTACTTTGACACAAGTGAATACGCTATACTTACAACGCCGTAGTCGCAAAAAAGAAAAAGTCTTATACATCTTTTTAACTAAAAGCTATTGTAGAATGCGTGATAACTAAAACATTTTTGCAAAACTGCAAACTTTTACTATGTTTCTTTAAAAAAAATAGAATCAAACGTAATAAACTGTAGCTTAAAAAAGTATCAATGCGAAAAATATATGTTTATCAATGATATTATTGTTTAGAATCCAGACATCGAAACACCGCAATCTTTCGGCAAAATTATTCCTGCTAAATTATAATATTAGAAACTCTCCACTCTTTAAAATATTTCATTAATGCAGAATACAAATTCCGGATTCCTCAAAAATAATTCCCATTACTTAAATAGGCATGGGTAGAATGAAAAATATTCAGGGCCATTCCACCGAAAACGGTCATTTATTTTGCACGTGTCGCCTCATATATTTCATTAAAAATAATATTTTAAAATACTAATGAACAATTCTTTTCTGCTTAACAAATTGCAAACCCATATGTGATCTCTTAAGCATAAAATTTCGTCATTACCCTTTAAGTTATTACTTTTTAATGAAATATCTAAACCGTCACGTGCGTGACAAAGAGTTGACCTTTTCGTGAAATGGACCAGCAGCACTTTTCTAAAAAATAAAATTAAAAAAAATTATATGACTTAATAGTTATAGAATAAATTATGCTTAAAAAATTACCGTGGTAATACTAGGTCCTTTAAATAATAGATAAAATGAACTGTTACTCTGAAAAAAAATAATTAAAACGAAAAAACTCTCAAAGAGCAGTTATTCCTGTTCTGAACATTTCTAACAAACAAATGTGCATCCGTCCTTCAATAGATAATGCCAAAGATTTGTCGCATTATAAAGTTCATTTGAAGTTTAAACACCAGAAATATTATTTTCTCCTTTCCGAAAAAAACATCAAAATAAAAAAAAACATTTTCAAGGAAACCGCAATGATAGAAAAAAGTCACACAGCTTGCTTCAAAATAGTGAAAAGAAGAGATTGTGGAGCCTTAAAGGAAAATAAGTTTTATATCTCTAAAGGTGATATTTGCTTCGAATTCGATAATGAGATCGGCTGGGTGGATGACATAAAAACTTCGATACTTAAGTCTTAGTTTTCGGTTTCCTAATCCTTGCAATCCTCTTATATCTTCTCCAGTGAGTTCGGTAAACGAGTTTGTTTCAAGTTATCTTGCCCATCGAAGAGAATTTTCCCATTACGGGCTCAAGGAATTTAATCCGTTGAAAGTCCTGATTAAAGATGAAAGTATGGAGTTGAAAATTTCCTAAGTGTTACCAAAATTAAATAATTAAAGCTGTATTAGTGAAATACATTGGAGAAATTACTTTCTCTGCTTTATGACAAGAAAATTATTAAAACAAAAAAAGTTTTGACTTTTGATAAAATTTCTGTGTTGTTGCTGTTTGTGAAGATTGATACAGGCCTTGAAACAATGAAAGAATAACTGGTCAGACTTTAACCCGAGACGACACAACTCAACTCGTCTGTTTTGATTTCGTTGTGACTTAGAATGACGAGAACTGTAGTACGCATCTCTTCATGTTTATGTTTAACACGCTATAAAACGTATTTCTATTAATTATGTATGTAAAAAATACGACAAAATGTTGGTGCCGAAACCGGGGAGTGTGGATTCGCTTATCCATCATAAAATTTTGATTCAAAATTTCGCCACCAGATGGAGGCACCACGGCTCTCTTCGATACGAAACTGCACCAGAGATTTTTAGTTTTGCCAAGAACGCTCAAGGCGTTCTATATATATAGGGCGATATATATATATATATATATATATATATATATATATATATATATATATATATATATATATATGGTATTAATACATGTAAAAAGTATCTTAGGTTTTTTAGCTCAGTGATGCTGCAATTGAGTCATTTCCAATATTTTAAAAGCATTTTTTTTTGAAACAAATGCTTAAAAACATAGGATCTAACCATTTTTTAAACATTTTTTTTAAAGTTTAATATCTTTAAATAAATTCTTAAATCGGTGATCTTTCATTGCTTACATTTCTTGCCGATGACATCACAAATGATGAAATGCCATTCTGCGTTGTCATTCACAGAGCAAAATATTTAATTCGCATCTTTACTCACGTGTATTGGCAACGAAATGGTTAATAGCAAGCGTAGAGCGCAATTTTAATTCGCTTCTTGATTACCATAACGTGGAAACGATGTACAAAGATGCGACAAAGAGCATCATTTGTGACGTCATGAAGACCACGCCTTGTTTGAAAAATCGGACATTATGAAATATTAATTAAAAAATAACTGTTAGGAAAATAAAAGAGTTTTCTGGATCCATGTTTTTTTTTTTTTTTTGCTTATTCTATCAATTTTAGTGACTAAAAGTACTACTTTTGACTAAAGGAAACAATCCCATTCAAACATAATGAAGTACGGAGACTCCTTTTTTTAAACTTTCATTTAAAAAAAAACCTTTTATTTGATATACAACTCCTTCCTTTACTAAAAACGATGATTACGGAATATAACATGCCATTTTCGGAGTAAATGACTCTTACTTAATTTAAAGGAAGAGAAATTTGCTCCTATGAAAGTTTGTGTTCTTAACAACGATAAAACAAATTCATCACGAAACGAAATCTGATATTTGTCATGAAAATGAATTTTCGCATCCTTGTACAGTGAAGAAATAACGCAACTTGAAATGTCACAATCTACAAAGGGAAAAAAATCGGTTTTATTTATTTTAAATAGTTTTCTTAAGAAGCATATTTATGATTAACTAGTGGCACCCGCACGGCTTTGCCCGTAGTTGAAAATTAAAAGGTCATTCGGTTTGCCTGTATATTTACAAACAATGGATGACGAATTTCTCACCAATTGGCTATGTTCATTCGCTCCCCCATTCCACGTCATGATAATTTCGTAATTTACTCGTCCATCTTATGATAATTTTGCTGCGGAAAATTTTCTTAAAATTGAAATAAAAACAGAATAAAATCGAATTTTCGAAAAATCGCTTCGAGGTGCACACCCCCGTGCTACAAACTAACTTTTTGCCAAGTTTCATGAAAATCGGCCGAACGGTCTAGGAGCTATGCGCGTCACAGACAACCTACAGACATCCAGACAGAGAGACTTTCAGCTTTATTTTTAGTAAAGAGAATACTAAAAAATTTCTTTACAAAAGCTAAAGAACAAGCACTTTTTATTGAAAATCATTTATCAATACCTTTAGCCACCGAAGAACACGGTGTTTGAGAACACGAGTTATGAATAATACGGATACCTTTCCCGGAATATACATCAAACTATACACGGTTTTTGAGTAATTCTTTTCAAACAGAAGAAAATACACAAGCAAAATTGTTTCCAAACATATACGTTGTTTGATAAAGTAGTGAATTAGGATAAGGTCACCAGTAACGGACAGTCACAGGTTTGATTTTAAATAATACCAGTGAACCACTTAGGTGGACAAAACTGATGTTGCTGTGGCCCATGAATACGGTGCAACCATCTAGTGTTATCAGAGCTTGCGTTCGACAAACCTCACCGGTCGACCGGTGAGTGACCGGTTGCCAACCGCAGCCTTATTGAGAGCTACCGGTTAACTGGTTGTTTCCGATGTCGTTCTATGAGCCTCACCGGTTGATCTACCGGTAAACCACAATTTAAGCTGGTTGATTGGTTGAGGGAACCACGTAACGTTTTTGACCAATTATAAGTATTCTTCACCTGCGTGTTATTCGTCTGCGCCATGTCTGCGCAAGTAACCGGTGATCAACCGAAAGCGTTCGACGAAGCATTGATTCGTGAACAACCGGTTAGTAACCACTGACGTCATTACTGTCGTGTGATTAACCAACCGGTCGCTACCAGTCGTGCTCGTCGAACGTAAGCAGAGTGAATTTTATGAGACAGTTGGTATTTACAAGGTAATGGGGGAAGGTTATGAGCGGCCACCACGAAATCAGCTGGTGTTTCATGCTCATTTGAATTGAAAATTTCAAAGAGAAAAAGGGAATATTGTCTATTCCACCCTTTCCTCATCCTGGCTGTTACTGTGTACCATCAGATCGGTATCTGATCTCCATCTGATTTTTCGGTGTCTGTTAATATAGGTCGGACTTTTTTTTTTCAAAAATGAGCAAATATAAATAGAATTAACTAATTCAGAAGATGAAGAAGTAGCCAAACGTTCGATGAGATGTAGTTGCACGAGAGAAAAATAGTTTAAAAAGGCTAAATACTTAAGCTGCTCAGAAAGTTGGGTTAACCTGAGAGCAATGTCTTAAGCATGTCTCTAACTGGTGCCGTTACCCTACGATCAAAGGCAAAATTGTAACGTTTTAAGTTTTTCATTTTACTTGTTCATTTTTTTTTTTTTTTACTTTTATCAGAATCCTGCTTTTTTTTTACTTGAAACAACACGGTTTTAAACAACACGGAACCAATTGTGATAGTGAGAAGCAAAAGGTGGACTTTCTAGCTCCGAGAAAAACACATAAGAAAGATCCTAGGCGGGTTTTCCTTGTTCTTTTTTTCTTTTTTTATTGCAGTATAGCAGCACCTACCAGGGATACAAGTACTATCCCTTGCACCAACGCGGAGGAGACGTTCTCTTATTATTGTACAAGTAATCTCGAAGTTTTCAATTTTGACACTTACATCCCTTTGCATCTCCTTGCCTCAATTAATCTTGATCTTTAGGGATTGAGTGTACTGCCATCAAATATTTCTCTCAATTTCGATTGGTTTAATCGCAGTTATTTTTTTATTGCTCGAGAATGCGGAAGACATAGGTTAAAAAATACTACTCATAACCAAAAAAAAAAAAAAGCACAAACGGAGCTTTAATATAACTCCTTGAAATAATTTCCCTCCACAATATGCCACATTCTTTTTTCCAGAAAGGAATACTCCATATACGCTAACTTTCTTATCAATTGCCTTGGAAAATACCCGTGCTCTTTGGAACAGAAAATTTGAAGTGACGGATTTTTGCAGACTTGAGAGAAAGAGGGAAAATATCTTCCTTCCGATAAGGCGATATTAGCTTCCGGCGCGGTAACGAGATCGCGTGGCTAGATGACATAAACCTCGTTACTAAGCCTTAGTTTTCGGTTGCCTAATCCACTCATAGCTTAAACGCCGTTGAGGCTAGCCTTCGAGAGTATTAGACTTTTTTTATTGCTGCTGACGGGCCCCATATCAAATTTCCCAAAGTTTTTCGATTTTATTTGTTTAGTTTTACACTTTTGGGATGGAATGTTACCGAACTGAATGAATTGGATTTAAGAGGATACAAGGAGGTTTTTTTTTGCAAAAGCGGAAAACATTAATGAATGGTTCGTTTTCCTGAATGACTTTGCTACTAAAAATTGTATTACATAGACCGTTTGTAGAAGTAGAACTAATCAAATTTTTAAAATAAGTTAGATTTACTACCCTTTCAATGTTCAGCTGTCAATGTATACACCTCATCATACATCTAGGAACTATGCATTAATTATCAACGTTCTGTACTAAATTTAAATTCATTAATATGTGGTAGTTTAAAATAAATGCAACGAGATCACTGGTATAAACAAATGTCATAGGTTATAAGCAAAGTTATTTAAAAAACTTGGAATCCATTTCAAAGATTTGCAGAACTAGTTTAACACAGTTGATTTTCATAATTCAATGCAATGTCGATTTAAATGAACAAAAAAAAAGATTATTTAAGCAAATAGAAAAATAAAGTGAGTAACGAATAAACAGCACCAACAATAAAAAAAAATAGCAACCTAATCAATAAGTATAATCTGAGAGAGCAAGAGAAATACTTTTTTCGGGATCAACTACTTTTATTCAATGGGCGCACTTCTTTTATTTCTTGGATGTTTACTGTTTCTTTTCTGACTTAATCCATGGTTATTACCAATTTTTCCCTGCTCAGAATAAATAATTATTATTTTCTCCTTACTTAAGAAGAGCTGCAGTTAGAGTGGCGTATCGGCGTCAAATATGAACTCCGGGATGGGACTTTCACGTTACTCTTTTGTTGATGTTGATGTTCCAGTATTTATCTATAGGATAGTTTGACCACTAAATGTAAAATAGAATTCCATTTTCAGAAGTTAATCTTATTGTTAAAAACAAGAATTTGTTACTTGCCATTAAAACACATTCACATCCATCTATGCAATTAAAAAAAAATGGTACTTGGCATTCAAAACATTCCTATTGATCTAAGCAATTTTTAAATTGAGCTTAAATGTTATATTTAAAGTTTTGTTTTTGGGGAGGTAGAGAATAAAAAGTGGTGCAGAAACTAAGAAACATAATTATCTATTCCAGAAAATTACCAGTCATAATGTGACGCCTGCAAATTTTTTGGCCATTTCCATTTCATTCTATTTGTAGAAACAAGAGACCCGACGAGTAGTGTCCTATAGCAGTTCGTGATTGCGAAGAACATAATTTGAGTTCAAGACTTTAAAATTCAAACGAATTCAAGGTGTTTTATTTTTTAAAACTACTACGCGTCAAAACTCCAGAAAGAATCATGAATAAACCTGCATGTAAGATGTCTTAAAAAACCGATATTGGAGGATCTTGACTTTCACCGGTGATTCACCGGAAACGTTCGGTCTTCCACTGATGCCTTTGATACGTGAATTGATATTCAACGTGTAATATCGCCCTTTACCAGATTATTGACTTTTACAGTAATATTAGTTAAATCATAAGAAACTGAAATAATTCTTCTCGCTCAAAATTTTCACCAATAGCTTTAATGGAAATTGCTGGCGTAATTGATCCATCATAAAATGCTCTTATGATCTTTACTTCAAGCTATACATGATCAATTAGTTTTATGTAAAAGGTTCATCTAGCAAAACCAGAGAATTAGCTCAGTCTCAATCATTAATGATAAACCGAAAAATGTTACATCGTGATTTTTAGATTAGTTATAAATCTAATTATCTTAATGGAAAAGACATCAGTTCTTCCATCGATTAGGTCTGAATTAAACACGATTGATAAAAGTTAATAGTTTGCAGAAAGCCTCATCAAACATACATTAACGGCGGTCGTTAACGTTTTTTATCAGCTCTCATTCAAGATTCATTTTAATTAGAATTAATGGTTGTTATTTTTGCTCAAATTGCATTAATTAAAGTGATATGCATCTGCAAAGGGTATGCAAAATAAATGCGTTTTTGGAAGTAAAAAATAGGAATTGATATCTAAAATACATGAGAAGATAATGACAGAGAGATTTTCCCTAGAGTTATTATACAAACTGCTGAATACTGCAAAAACGAGACTTCCTTAACTCTTGGCTTCCTTAAGAGGTTTTCCATATCCAGCTCAGTCGCTTTCCTATGCCGTGCTGATGAGTGCTAATAAGCACGAAACTGCAGTCCTTAGCTGGAAATGACTGAGCTGGCGGTGTATTTCATGTATTTCTGCTTTAGCCCTGGCTATTGGGCCGGTAATTTACTGAATATACCATGCCTTGCCTTCAATTCTCGAGTTAAACCGAACCATTGCTTCGGTCACTCGTCTGGTCTGCGCTAATTCTATATTAGTTACCAGTTTGTATGTCACTCTTAGCTTCCTTAAGAGGTTTTCCATCTCCAGCTCAGTCACTTTCCTATGCACGCCTGATGAGTGCTAATAAGCACGAAACTGCAGTCCTCGGCTGGAAATGACTGAGCTGGCGGTGTATTTCATGTATTTCCGCTTTAGCCTGGGCGGTAATTTTCTGAATATACCAAAAGTTTGGGTTAGAATTCAGAAAAAAGACAACTCTGAGAAAGGAAGAATGGCTTCGTTTAGAATCTAAAAGGACGACAACTTTGAAAAATGAAGAAGTATGACTTCTTCAGAATCTAAAAAGACAACTCTGAGAAATAGGAGGGAAAGTTTAACTTAAAGTATTAAAAGGAGAAAACTCTGAGAAATAAGCAAGTAAAGTTTAGTTAAGAATCTAAAAAGAAGACTCCAATGAGAAATGATTGGGGAGAGTTTATAGACTATCAATGACGTGTAAAAGTTTGGAACAAAAGAAGAAAATTCTTAGAAACTATGACGGAGAGTCTTTTTGGGAATCTAAAGAATGCTTTGAGAAACGAGGAAGGAGAGTTTAGTTTAGAATCTAAAAGATGACAACAATAAGTTTACGACGAGAGAAAGTTTAAAATATTAAAAGGGGAGCTCTCTGAGAAATGAGGATGGAGAGTTTAGTTTGCAATTTAAAAAGAGGACAACTCTGAGACAAGAGGAGATATATTCTGGTACTTATGTTGTCAATCCTCATCGAGTTGCATTCGACTAATCAATATGGTTGCGATCTTTATTGTAAGGCATTTCAAGGTATTTTACGCCAAAATAAATTGCGAAAAAACTTTGGTACAAACAAGAGCGAGAACAACAAAGTGATTATATATCAAGTGGAATAACGAAAATTGAAAGAAAACGTCAGTAACGTTTATTTTACATTCTTGAACAATGAAATGGCAGAAGCATTTGAAAGACAATTTATTAACAACTCAACATTTAAACTTTACGCACAAAAAGAATGCAATTGAAAATAAAACTTCGTTACATTAAACTCTAAATGTTGCAAATGACATTGAGAAAAAATATAGCTAGTTCTCGCAGCAGACCTTGAGTATCAGCAACAAAAGTTTACAGTTTATGCGTTTGTACATTGCTTTCATTTTGAAACGTGTGTGGTGATTTAAAGATAACAAAGCATCAACGAAACATAACAGTATTTATCAAGAAAGCTTATCACGCTTACTTCGGTGTAAAGTTTGGTGATCAGGACAAACGTTGGGCTCCACACAGTGTGCTTAGCTACTGAGAAAATGAACAAAAGGTACACGTAGTTCTTTACTCTATGGAATTTTCTATGCTATATAGGGAGTCAAAAGATCATGGAGACGACTGTTACTTTTGCACCTGCAATGTCGAGGGTTTCAATTTGAAAAATAAACATACAATTAAGTATCCTGATTTACCGTTTGCTACATGATCTGTAGCTCCATGGACCAGGAATTATCATTCTTCACCTTTTCCAACCATTCAACAGCAATCATCAGATAAAAGTTCGAACGACAAAACCAATGAAGAAAAGGCAAAAAAAAAAAATTCAACGATTTCGTAACTGCATTTCTTTTAAATGAACAACTCAATTTTGTAGGTATTTTCTATGAAATATAGTTTTAAAAAATATACTCTCAGTATTCCTGGCAGTTTCTATAAAAAACTTCAAACACACTTTTCTTGAAAACCTGACCTGCTGGGAAAAAACTAAGCTCAGATTCCTGATCAGCACACCCCATTTACTATAGGCACCTATCAAACTTGAAACACTTTTTCATGAAGATAAAAATGTAGGCCTGTGAAATTAATGGGCAGCTGATGGATTCAATTTCTGCCAGTAACACATGTTGCAAAAACCAGGAACATTTTCTGCTAAAAATCAAGAGCCTTACTGAAATTATCCTTTAATATTTCTGAAGAATATGGAGACCTCACCGGTTAAATCCAGTCCAGAGACTTCAAGGGAAATTCGCTAGTTTAATACAATTTATTAGAATTAGAACCTTAAAGATTTACTAAGAAAGCTCCAGAAGCATCAATGCAACTATGGGCAAAGCGCTAAGGCAGAACTTGCAAGTAAGAACCAAGCAATCGCCTTTGCCTGCAATTCTTGTCTTGCAAAGCTGCAGCTATCCGGAGACTTATTCGCTCTCCTTGGGAGCTTAGTTAACCTGGACGGTCCATAATCGAAGTAAAGACACTTAGTACACTCAGTTTATCTTTAAATTGGTAACTAAAAAGATTTTTCACATCTGTGAGAAGTCTCTATTCGTGCAACATGAAGAAGTTCCGGAAAATATTTTGCAAATATACTTGATTTTATGGGGAAATAGGTAAAAACCTGTAAAATCTACGTTCCACGGAAATAATCAGTAACTTTTTTTTTCAGTGTTAAAATCATTCTTATCATTTTGAGTTTATAAAATCTTGGTTATAAAGTCTCTTTTCTGCTCACTTCAAAAGGGTCAAGTACTTTTTAGACATTTCCCCAGTTGCCCAGCATTTTCAATTTTCCATATTTCTATTGTTTCACTGCTTACCTTAAGAAAAAGAAGTTACTTCCATAAACAGCACTCGTTTGCCGATAGAAATTTCGAAACAACAAAAATTTCAGTCAAATCGATAACATGTGTATAAATATTCAATTGAATTTAATTCCAGCGCATATGCTTTTAACAAACACTCGATTGAATTCTTTGGTTCAAATCGAATATGCAAACTTGGAAACAGCGAAAATAACTTTATTAAGAGAATCTTATTCCGAGTTTCGAGATCTTTTCAAGAATAAAGAAGAAAAAGTAAAAGTAAATAGCACAAAAGTTAAAAATTCAGAGAAAGTAAAAGTAAATGGAGCGTAAAAGTAAACATTGAATATCGTTATATACTCCAGAGTTCTTTTAATGTTTTGATCACCAGTACTTTCCACTCAATGACTCTGGAAAAGAAAGTTTTTACGTGGAAATTTTTTAACTTTTTTTCGTTGAAAATGAAGTTTGGTCCAGGAGAAAAAGATTTTTTTATTCAAAATTAAATATGTTTTACAATGTTTGAGTTGAATGTAGTTTTGTTTTTTGATATATTAGGAAAAATGTATTACGATGTATCATAACATTATTACAATACTAGTGGTACCCGCACGGCTTTGCCCGTAGTAGAAAAATAAAAGGTCATTTGATTCGCCATATATATTTACAAATAATGGATGATGAATTTCTCGCCAATTTGCTCTGTTAATTTGCTCCCCCATGTTACGGTTCCACGTTATGATAATTTGGTAATTTACTTGTCCACGTTATGATAATTTGATCGGTAAAATGTTCTTAAAGCTGGAATAGAAAAAGAACAAAATCGAATTTTCGAAAAATCGCTTCGAGGTGCACACCACCACGTTACAAATTAATTTTTTGCCGAATTTCATAAAAATCGGCCGAACGGTCTAGGCGCTATGCGCGTCACAGGCATCCAGATAGAGATCCGGACAGACATCCTTTATTATTAGTAAAGATTGTTAAGCACTAAAATGTTTTTAAGACAGAAATCTATAGGAGTATTGCATTTTGTACAGCAATAAAAAAAATTTTAGATGCATCTGGCGAGGAAAAAATAATTATTCTTAGGAATCTTATTTTGGTTAAAGAGTAGTGCTAATTGGAAACTAACGCATTTTTGGAAGTTTTTGGCATGCAATTAAATTAATCTTCATAACCTGGGTTCATGTTTCATTTCAAATTGAATCGTTTAATTTTAGTTGGTTTATTATATTTAAATATATTTTCCCCAGGCGTTCCAGAATAACAACTCATTGTTTATTTTTAAGCCATTTTTAGCCGTCCTGCTTAGAGTGGCAATGTTTTATACGGCAATATATCAACAGCGTGATTCTGCCCGCCCCCCCATAAAGTTTTCAGAAGTTCAACTTTATATTAAAACCAGCAGCTAACTACCGTAAATGGCACTTATTTCATGAGCTGATTTTCGTGAAAAGGAGATATGGCTGACTTCCGGGACTGAAAAATTCGCTATTTTTATAAACATAACCGACATTTGAAAAATTCTTCGAGAAACATTCTTTCACGAAGCTTAAACTCGACTTTGTATTAAAACTAGCAACAAACTGTTAGATACATAGAACGGAAACCATTAACCATAACAAAAAGTAACTATTTTGAAATTCAAGGCGTAGGAAAGTTAAAGATGGTGCATTAACAACATTTGACTTATTTTCAGCAACAAACTACCAAAAGGACAAAATGATATCTTATTAACTGTTCCCTTCTTTATTTATGAGAACAAGCAAATAAATAAATAAAGTTAATATTACCAAAGTTTCAGATGTTTTTAAAAGGCTACGCTTTTTATGTAAAAATAAAACTTTTCAATTAAAATATTATACATTCAAATTCATTTTTCGAAATAATTACTGCATGCGTGATTAGGGAAAGTGATCTTTATAACGCTATAAGTAAAAATACTCATTAAAAAATATTTTCTAAATAAAACTTAATATTCAATTTTGAAAAACAATCCGTAATTAATTATTTCTCAAAAAAACTCCTCCTCCCACCCCCCACAAAAAAAGGTGAAGTAATACGTCCCTGATAGCGAATGTTATTTCTAAGAAAACTACTTATCCTAAATATTTACGTTTGTTGCGACATGAAAAGAAGCTCAGAAAATGAATTTTGTTATTTATAGAACACTCGATTCTCAATGTTCAATAAGAACGTTTAGTAGAAACAAAAATATGACTATATGAAAACTATCGTTAAATTTTCATCATGTCTTCAAATTAAAATGCTTTTATTCTTATTTCTGAAGCCTAAAATAAATAATTTCATTGTTTTTATTTTAAAATATTTTCGCGTTTCTTCTTTTTTAAACCCTAAAACCATGATGCCTTCATTAAAATATAAAGTAGTCTTGCTGTGTGTTCTGAATGGTTTTAATCCTTTCATTAAAGAACAAAAGTTAAATTTTTTAATCGTCCCTTTTCGAAAAATAATTAGATTGCCTTATTTAGAAAAAAAATAATCGTTTTAAATAGAACTAAACCTCATTATTGCACCGCATCGATAATATTGTTCATCTTTCTTAATCTTAAATTTCTATAGTATCTGTTAAAAAGCTACAATGAAAATCAAACTTTAAATTAAAAACGCCTTTTCATTCGCGATAAATTTCCGTAAGAGTTAAAATGTTTCCCATTTTAAATGTGATACCTTTCGATTAAAATCTCTTATTAAATACCACTGAAATAAAAATCAATAAATACTCGCCATCGCATACCAGCGCCATTAAACCTCCTACCTCCTCCTCAATGGCGGCTAACAAAAACTCAACTTTCTATACTAAGGCAAAAGAATAATTAAATACTATTCGCAATTTATCTTTACCTTCTACCTAAGAAGTCGAGCCTCAAACGCATCAGATAAAATTAACTTCAAAAGCAGCTGAAAAGAGCAGTCAGGAAAAAAAAGGAAAAACCTGGATTCCTTAATTGCAAATCAAAGTCGAAATGCTTCGAATTTCAAACCGCTTTGATTGTGTGAGCGTTCGCACCTATTTCTAGCCATAGGGCTGCCTTTTCTTTTTTTTTCTCTCTTTCTCACAACTCATTTGCATTTGAATCCTCTGAACTAGAAGAGCGGCGAACGTCGCTTTTAATTCGGAAAGGAAAGCACGTTTTCGCTCAAGTACATATTCCCTATTGAAAGCCTTCGAATTTCCGGAAATTTCATTCAAATAGACTCGAGGTTTAGTGTTTCCGTTGGTTCCGTTAGGCATAGAAAAAAAAAGGTTAATTTCTTTTTTTTTTTTCTCTTTCACTAATGTTAAAACAAGAGTGATTGGAGTGGGGGAAAAAGGGTAGGGCTTTAATTAATCGACTATTAAATTAAAACCGAAAAAAAAGTTCAATTTCTTCATTTAATGTTAAATTGAAAATGAATAAGCTGAGAAAATAATAATTATTGCAGTATGGGAAGGTATACGTTAGTATAAAGATACGGTGGTATTTAGCTGATTTTTCGCTCAAGTACATATTAACTATTGAAAGTCTTCAAATTTCCGGAAATTTCATTCAAATAGACTCGAGGTTTAGTGCTTCCGTTGTTTCCGTTAGGCAGAGAAAAAAATGTTTTTTATTTCTTTTTTTTACTAATGTTAAAACAAGAGTGATTGGACTGGGAAAAAAGGGTAGAGTTTTAATTACTCGACTATTAAATTAAAACTGAAATAAAAAAGTTCAATTTCTTCATTTAATGTTAAATTGCCAATGAATAAGCTGAGAAAATTATAATTATTGCAGTATGGGAAGGTATACGATAGTATACAGATACGGTGGTATTTAACTGATTTTTCGCTCAAGTACATGTTAACTATTGACAGCCTTCGAATTTCCGGAAATTTCATTCAAATAGACTCGAGGTTTAGTGCTTCCGTTGGTTCCGTTAGGCAGAGAAAAAAATGTTTTTTATTTCTTTTTTTTTTACTAATGTTAAAACAAGAGTAATTGGACTGGAAAAAAAGGGTAGGGTTTTAATAAATCAACTATTAAATGAAAACTGAAAAAAAGTTCAATTTCTTCATTTAATGTTAAATTGCCAATGAATAAGCTGAGGAAATTATAATTATTGCAGTACTGGAAGGTATACGATAGTATAAAGATACGGTGGTATTTAGCTGATTTTTCGCTCAAGTACATATTAACTATTGAAAGTCTTCAAATTTCCGGAAATTTCATTCAAATAGACTCGAGGTTTAGTGCTTCCGTTGGTTCCGTTAGGCAGAGAAAAAAAATTTTTTTATTTCTTTTTTTTACTAATGTTAAAACAAGAGTGATTGCACTGGGGAAAAAGGGTAGAGTTTTAATTACTCGACTATTAAATTAAAACTGAAATAAAAAAGTTCAATTTCTTCATTTAATGTTAAATTGCCAATGAATAAGCTGAGAAAATTATAATTATTGCAGTATGGGAAGGTATACGATAGTATACAGATACGGTGGTATTTAACTGATTTTTCGCTCAAGTACATTTTAACTATTGACAGCCTTCGAATTTCCGGAAATTTCATTCAAATAGACTCGAGGTTTAGTGTTTCCGTTGGTTCCGTTAGGCAGAGAAAAAAATGTTTTTTATTTTTTTTTATTTTTTTCTCTTTTACTAATGTTAAAACAAGAGTGATTGAAGTGGAAAAAAAGGATGGGGTTTTAAATAATCTACTATTAAATTAAAACTGAAAAAAAAAAGTTCAATTTCTTCATTTAATGCTAAATTGCCAATAAATAAGCTCAAAAAAATTATAATTATTGCAGTATGGGAAGGTATACGATAGTATAAAGATACGGTGGTATTTAGCTGATTTTTCGCTCAAGTACATATTAACTATTGAAAGCCTTCGAATTTCCGGAAATTTCATTCAAATAGACTCGAGTTTTAGTGCTTCCGTTGGTTCCGTTAGGCAGAGAAAAAAAAGTTTATTTTTTTTTTCTCTTTCACTAATGTTAAAACAAGAGTGATTGAAGTGGGGAAAAAAGGGTAGGGTTTTAATTAATCGACTATTAAATTAAAACCGAAAAAAAAGTTCGATTTCTTCCTTTAATGTTAAATTGCCAATGAATAAGCTGAGAAAATTATAATTATTGCAGTATGGGAAGGTATACGATAGTATAAAGATAAGGTGGTATTTAGCTGATTTTTCGCTCAAGTACATATTAACTATTGAAAGTCTTCAAATTTCCGGAAATTTCATTCAAATAGACTCGAGGTTTAGTGCTTATATTGGTTCCGTTGGGCAGAGAAAAAAATGTTTTTTATTTCTTTTTTTTTCTCTCTCTTTCACTAATGTTAAAACAAGAGTGATTAGACTGGGAAAAAAGGGTAGAGTTTTAATTACTCGACTATTAAATTAAAACTGAAATAAAAAAGTTCAATTTCTTCATTTAATGTTAAATTGCCAATGAATAAGCTGAGAAAATTATAATTATTGCAGTATGGGAAGGTATACGATAGTATACAGATACGGTGGTATTTAGCTGATTTTTCGCTCAAGTACATTTTAACTATTAAAAGTCTTCAAATTTCCAGAAATTTTATTCAAATAGACTCGAGGTTTAGTGTTTCCGTTATTTCGGTTAGGCTGAGAAAAAAAGTTTTTATTTCGTTTTTTTTTTCTTTCTTTTTTTTCTTTTTTTTTTTTCACTTTCTAATGTTAAAATAAGAGCAATTGGAAGGGGAGAAAAGGTAGGGTTATAATTAATCGACTATTAAATTAAAACTGAAAAAGAGCTCATTTTCTTTATTTAATGTTAAATCGGCAATGCCTAAGCTGGGATGCATACAGTTATTGCTGTATGGAATAGTATACGGAGTATATATTTTGAAGATTTTTTTGTTCAAATAAATGCGAACTATTGAAAGCCTTTGAGTTTCAAGAAATTTTATTCAAATAGACTCGAGGTTTAGTGTTTTCGTTGGCTCCGTTAAGCAGAGAAAAAGAAGTTTTTTATCTCTTTTTTTTCACTCTCTAATGTTAAAACAAGAGTAATAGGAGTGGGGAAAAAGCTATAAGCCTTTAATTATTCGACTATTAAATTTAAACTGCAGAAAAATGATTTTCTTCATTTAATGTTAAACTACCAATGCCTAAGCTAGAATAGATATAATAATTGCTGTTTAGGTGGGTATACGTAATATACCTTCTGCAGATTTTTTGCTCAAATGCAGGCAAACTATTGAAAGCCTTCAAACGTTAGGAAATTTCATTGAAATAGACTCGATGATTAGTATTTTTCCATTGGAGGAAAAGAGAAAAAAAGGGGGAAGGGTTCGAATGTCAAAACAAGAGCAGTCGGAGTGCGAAGAAAAAAGGTGGGACTTAAGTTTTCATACTTTCGGTTTAAAAATAAAATCATTCACTTTATTTCTTTAAGTACGATTGTCAATGCCTAAATTAGGACACCCATAGTTAGTGCTGTATTGGCATACGAAATAAACCTCATTATTTCTTGAAAAATAGCGTATACCCTTTGATTTTAATGCATTTGATATATTTTATTCCTTGTTAAAAGCCTTCGAGTACATATTTCTTATTGATAGTCTTTGAATTTTAATTTTTTTTTAGATTATAGTCAGTTTTATATTGGAGGGCATACGGAGTATACCTTCTGATTTCTTTCCAAAAATAGCGTATACCTCTGATTTTAATTAACTTGATATTTTATATTCCCCATTGAAAGCCTTTAGTACATTAGGGTGGAGTGAAAAAAAAAAACGAAATTGGGTAATATAAAAGGCCTATATGTTGAAAAGTTATCTCTTATCAGGAGTATTTACCGTACAAAATTTCAGCTAAATCAAATAATAATTGCCCATTTCACTTTCAGTTTGAAGTATTTAGCTTCATTTTTCACCAGACTGGCGAAAATGGAATGACAAAATATATCCCTTCAAACTAAAACTCAGGCGGAAACGTACTTATCTTAGTTTTGCAAGGATGCCAATTTGCTGTTACAGATGTGTGATATCCTCTAAATTGAGCAGAGAGCACATTTTTCTATTTCCACCGCATTCATAAAGAGCCGTCTTAACTAATCGCTTGGCAATTCTATGACTAACGTGGTCACACAGAACTCATGACTTTGGATCCCAGAATAAAGCTTTCGAATTAGACATTACCATGAACTTTTGTCTCCACACAAAACTTGTCCAACATTTTTCTTTAGGGATAACACAATCTTCAAAAGCATCCGTGTGAAGTTGTTATTTACTTGTAACATGGAAATTGCGATTGAAAGTTCTTAATTCAATATGAATTAAGAACTTTCAATCGCTTAGTCAATATATATATCTGCTTAGTCAAATATATATATCTGCTTAGTCTATATATATATATGCTTAGTCAAACAATCTACTGCATAAAAATGGGCCGGCGTTTAAAAAATTTTAGGCACGATTTGCTTTTAAAGCAGTTAAACTACTGTCTGCTGTATTCTTTGCTGTAGCCAACACAAGCAGTATATTATGAAAGTGTAAATAATATTTTACGTCCAAAAGTCGTATTATTCGATCATTTCATCCATTTCCTAATATTCTCACCAAAGACAACGTTGAGAAAAAAAATTTTAACCCTATTTCTATGATGTAAAAAATACTAAACAGAAAAGTAACACTAAAAAAAGAAATTCCTCGAAAATCGGGTTAAGCTCTCAATCCAAATAAATACGAAAATATTGTTCTATACTAAACATACCAAAGGCTTTTAATTATAAATCAGTTTGGGACTTACTCACGAATTTCAAGCATTCTAAATTGAATCATTAACGCCTTTCTTTGCCTTGAATCCTGATTTGCATTTGAATCATTTCTGCGAAGTTAAACTAAGAACTATTTTCGGCTCTAGAAATGAGAGCACTGACTGGTTGTGCTTTTAAGTAAATAGTACAAGCAATGAATTTAGGATAGTTTTTGTTACTTAAGCTAAAATAAGTAAATAATTTAAACCTTATATTTATTCATTTATAAAAGCTCTTATCGTCTACGATCTTTTTATATTTTAGACAGTAACGATCGTTGAAGCCTACTCTCAGTATATATTCTTTTCTACTCATTGACAAACCGACGATGCTTTTCTGCTTGCAGGTTTAGTTCCATATATATATATATATATATATATATATATATATGCAAAAAATACAGTCACTGTAAGTTGAGATAAATATTTTAGCCATATTAGCCGATGAGGCGTCGTAAAAAGCTTATATAAATAACGCAGCTGACAGCATCGCTCAGAGCTGTCGTTTGGTTTTGCTGTTGCTGTTGTTGTGTTGTGCCAGCTAGGCTGGCAATTTATGGTGCGCTGCTTCACATTTCCAACTGTACCGTAATTTGGTGTGAAGTCCGACTTCCACAGTACACACATGCCACAGGGATCCGTTTATAGGGTAGGCAACCATTCACAGCACAACAACACCTTCACACGTAGAAAGGACAAGAACAGGAGAGAGAAAGTACATCCATGCCGGGTCGAGATTCGAACCTGGGACCTCCCCATCGCAGTCGGACTTCTCTGACCACTACACAAAACGGACAGCTTTGGCTTTGTTACCAATAAAGATGAAACTTCATTTGTATTCATTTGTTTGATGCATATTTGAAGAATCTTTTTAACACCTAAACGAAGGCAATATGCTTGATCCACTTCGTCGAAAAGTTGGTTTACCAACCAGATAGCAGAACATTTTTTGGTATATTGTTTTCGCCTGGTGTTACCAGAAGAGAATCAAAAAAGGCACAGTTGGCCGCAGAAATAACCCAGAACGTTGCCTGGTCTCAAAAAACCATCAACATTGGTGGATCAAAGTGGCAGCTATTCCACTATCAACATTATACGTTTGTCTACTGAGGAAAAACCACAGCAGACTTAAGACAGTTATTTCGGTGGTACTGACCTCAGACCTCGAAGACATTTCATACGGTTGTCGATAATATCCCAGTGTTGCCAAAATAGAAATTTGTAGTGCGAGACAATGTCATCGTCACGTAAATAATAGCAAATTCACTGATCGAGTAACATTCCTGACGTCACCAGCAATGAAACTCGCGCCACAGCATAATAATAAGATAATATGTTCTTGGTAATGTTTGACATGCAGGTTGCTTCATTTTGACAAGGCTGAATTTCAGCCGGTAATTTAATTATTTTACTGGTTAGACTGTACTTTTAGGAGAGTGAAGAAACGAAAAGTGGCCAACAATGAACGCTTTCTATTCGAGTAAAGGTTTAATCTCCTGAAGTTAGGGTTGAAATTTCATCTATTAAAATATCACCAAACAGGCAATTGCTTCGTTCAAGTGTAGAAGCAATTTTCACCTGTCACACCTTGACGGGAAATTTTCTAGTAGAAGAGAAATGAGGCTTTTGGAAAAAAATCATTAGGCATAGATAAACAAGTGCCCAGTCAGAAGGGTCACAAATCTATTGTATTTTTCTTGGAAGATTCGGGAATAATTTTACTGATTTTTTGATTAACTTTTCACCGTATTATGAGAATTTCGAACTTCTTTGGAAATGTGGAAGCCACATTTTAGAACTGGTGGTGTATCCAAGGGTGTGCACAGAAATTTTGTGGTCCGTCACAAATGACTTTTCCGGGTTCCCCTCCATATTGTTAACCCCTATATTTCATTTCTAGTTTCAAAAATATTGAACCCTCTTCAGGCTTGCCCCGAGCCAACAGGTGTCCCTTCTCCTCCTCTGTGTACTAGTCCTGGGTGTATCCTGTGATTTGAAGCTGCTAAGGAATTGTTTACTTGCAAGGTATATGTACCATATAGATCACAGTTTTAAATGAAATATTTAGTCTGACTTCATATCCTACCGAACTGGTGGAAGTTACTTCAATAGAAGTGTTTGAACAATGTGGGATAGACAAATAAAGAGTACCGTCAAATCATTGTTTGTAGTTGTGACAGAATCTACAATCGAGGATTATCGACAACTTAACTCCATGCTTTTTGATTATTATTTCTATAACTGGAAAAGTGGCCTTGGAACGTTCTTTTTTCATATCAGAGCTAAAACAAAAAATGACAACGACATACTTGCCAACTCTACTGGTTTTTCCGGGAGATTCCTAGATTTTGATCATTTCCCTTGATTATGTATAAGATGTAAGGAACATTTGGTTGTACCAAAAATGGTAGTAAGAAAAATCCTTTATTTCCTAACTAACAATGAAAAATCCGTCGTTAACATCTACTGGTTTTTTTTAATGATCTACTGGATTTTCTTGCAGTAGATGTTGGCAGGTATGCAACGAAGTTGACTTTCATAATAATTTAACACCTAAAAAAATCATTTCTCTGGGTTCAGTTTTTTGGACATAATATACTCTTGAAGTGACTGTTCCATAAACGATATGTACTGGGTGTGAAAAAAATGATGTGTTTTTTTTTCCTGTCGCATAATCCATCATAGTAAAAAAGTACTTGAAAAACAATGTGCGAACAAAAGTTTTTCATCTGTTGCACAATTTTTATTTATTTATTACGAGTCTTATAGTCAGCCCACGGATTGCGTGAAATTGGTCGACGTCCAGTTAAGACGAATCTATTTGAATGAAGGGGGAAAGTAAAAATTTGATGCGCGGGTTCCGCTCATTTAAATGTGACTGCTAAATTTAGAGGCTAACATACATATGCAAAAGCTGAATTGCCAGAAAACTAATAGTTGCGTCCATTTCCACTTGTAAACCGGATGTTTGCCTTCCCATCTAATTGGCGGTCAGGCTGTAGCTTGCACTGTACATTGAAATATCTTGTAAAATTGTGACAAGCTACTTGGCAGATTTCGCTAAAGAAACGTTTTATCACAAAATTCTACAAAAAAAAAAAAAAAAAAATCCTCTCTCTACCCTTCAATTTTTTTCAGCTCAATTTCTTCTCTGAACTGAATAAAAGCTGAAGTTTTATTCAATAAAAAATACCCTTTTTAAGTAAATTAAATTAAGAGTCACCGTTTTATCAAAAAGAGGAAAAGAGAAAGCAAAAAATCTGGTCTTTTGCAGCGTTTGCAATTGATTAAACTTGAATTAAATAATTTAAAGTGGCTCTTTTATCTTCTTATTATAAGCTCATTGTAGTCAGTGAAATAAAGAGACATCAGAAAGTAAATTCTCCACTTTTTTCTTTTTAATTTAAACATTATTTGAATGTCTTTTTACGAATTTTTCCTTCGAAACTCAATATAATTTAAAACGCATTGTCAAGGAATTATTCAACTCGAAAATTCTACACGAAAATAACTTTGTATGGGTGGTTAGCTTAATCTGTTTTAGTATGTGAAAAAAAAAATATAATTGAAGCAAGAAGTAATCAGGAGTAAGTATGTGCAGTCGGATTGGCTTAAGTATTAATGAAATATGATTAAATGACGTAAAAAAAGCTTATCTGAATCAATGTACTAAAATAATCAAAAGCTGTTGTATCAGGAAAAGATTTTACTGGAGTGTATAATTTTTAGTGCATTTAATCTCATTGCTGACGCAAATCACACAGACCAGTTTTGAAACTATGCACTGTTTCCAGAAGTAGCGTATTAAAATCAACAATTCTATGTAAACAAAACAAAAAAAAAATATATGGTTTGTAGTGAAAAATAAGTTTTATTAGTCTACAAATTCATGTTTTCTGAATATTTTGAATAATATTAAAATAAATAAAGCATATTGCGTATTTCATTAAAATAACTAGAAATCTTCTGTTGATTTTCCGAAGTTAATTTGAATCTTTTTAAAACAGATAAAAGGACCAATTTTTCTACTTCATTTTTGAAACAAAAAATATTGAAATAATATTATACATAATTTAATTTACACTAAAGATTTATTTATTTATTTATTTATTGACAAATCTGACGCAAACTCGATTTTAGGACTAAGTTTCTCGAAACCTTCCTCAATTAAAAGCTTCTTGAAACGTAATTCATTTTATACAACAGCAATTAAAGTACTCAAGAAAAATCGTAAACCCTTAAGCAGTTGACACTGTATTGGTAGTTGTGCAGTAGCACACACAAGGAGGGGGGGCGAAGATCCGGACCCCTCCCATCGCCCTTGAGTTTTGTTTTTTTTTTTTTTTTTATTGTTAATAATCCTATGTATATAGTACGTAAAATGATTCCAAGCAAGGGTAACAATTTCAGATTTAATGAATGAAAAAATAAAATTTATTTTCTCTTTCTTCCCCAGCAAAATCGAACTGTATGTGAACAAAAACTGTTCTATAATGGTGATTTTACTTCGCTGTTTTTATTTTTGATTATGAGAAAAGTAAATACATTCATTCTTGTGCTTTCTGGTGTTTTAATTAAGTATTTTTTAAAAATAACTTTTCTTTATTAACTAATGCTAAGTAATTATTCAATATTTTTTTTAAATGTTTTTTGTTCCCGACAATCGATGAAATCAAAAGAACGTGCTTGGAGGCGTATTGGAGTATGTTATGAGAATGGTGGATCTTTGATCCTGCCTCCCCTCCCCGTTTTGAAAAGTTCCTGTGTGTGCCACTGAGTAGTTGATATAGCACCAATAGTTGAGTAAGAAAAGAAAAGAAAAAGCAAGAAAACCAGACCCAAAGGATCGGCTAAGAATAAGCGGAAAGGTAATTGTAAACACCATGTTATAAGTTGGTAATTTTTATATAATTTTATAACTCCTCCAGTAAATTCATATTTCTTTAGTAGGGGAGACTGGGGATACTTGATCCCCACTTTAGTTTTCATTTTTTTTTTTCTCTGCTGCATTTTTTTTTTTTTTTTTTTTTTTTTTACGTGAAGTACGTGAACAAAGGTAATTTTTTCCTCTATCTAACAGTTTTTTTTTTTAGTTAAAGGGATCATGTATCCACACATCAATGGATACATGATCCCTTCATGGGGGATACTTGATCCCACTGAGAAAATACATAGACCTTTCATTAAATCGGCAATTTTTTTACGGATTTTAGTTTTCTACATAATGTTTCTAAAAAGAAACACCATTTCTAATTTTTTTATTAAATTATAATAATGTGAACACAAAATAACAGTTTCAAATTTCACTTGACAAAACAATGTACACAACTTTCATGAACTTATGATGCTTTTGATCAATGACTTTATATCCAATACAGTTGTGAACA
Source organism: Uloborus diversus (assembly GCF_026930045.1). Lineage (NCBI taxonomy): Eukaryota > Metazoa > Arthropoda > Arachnida > Araneae > Uloboridae > Uloborus > Uloborus diversus. The sequence goes on along the minus strand of NC_072734.1, from coordinate 111,187,930 downwards.
ATATATTTTATAAATAAAACTAACAATTTTTTTTAAAGTAGCGTAATGAAGCTAAAATTAAAACAAATAAAAAACAATAGGATGACAAACACGAAAATTATCTTATTTGCTTCTTGTCTTGCAATAATAAAATTAAGAGTTTCATCAATTGAATTAATTTTTAAAAAGAGGGAAGAAAAACGTAAGTATCAGTGTATTTATAAAAAAGGAAGCCAGCTTATATGTTTTCAAAACCTGAAAAGTCAAATGCAAACAATTCGTTTGTTGTAGTTCTTAAAGTTCCGCTCAACCCAACTGGATGGGTGCAGCTTTACACATTTTGTCAATTTTTCAGGAAGAATAGGTTGATTAAGCATATTACCTTTTCGCTTCAGAAAACATATTTCAAATTCTAGAAATCCTACTTTGCATTCTATCCTCTAATGGTCTATATAATGGGCAACCTTTTTTTTTTTGTAAATTGAACTATAGCATTTTTTTCTTTCAAACAAAGATTTGACATCTATTTCAACTTGTTTAAGCTCATTTGGCTGATCAGAACATAATTTATTAGTAGAGTCGGTTTATGTTTATATGTTTGAGGTGTTATGTGGGTTACAAGTGCTAACTGAAATTTTCATTGTTTAGCATATTTACTGTAGTGATTGTTTAAATCTATCACTCAAACTAGGATGAATTTTATTGTGTTAACATAGCTTTGAATATTTAAAGTCTATGTCAACTAAGTAAACAATATTTATATTGTTTTCATTGTGTTTATATTGTCATATGGATACTCGATTCCTGGGATCATGTATCCCTCTAAATGAAGGGATCAAGTATCCCTAATATGCAATTTTTACAAACATACGTGTTCTATTATTAACAATCAGTGGCAATTTACTGAAAACATGTCTCAATTATTAAAGACTCTATATACTTTAACATTACACTTCGGAATTTTTTTAAAGTTGTATTTAATGGATAATTTAAACTTCGGAATGCTTTCCTAAAAAAAAAAATTCCTTGACACATTCAGACGATCATTTTTTGGGCTAAAACAAAATGACTGAAAAAAAAACTATGTTGCCAGTTTTTATGTACAAGTATAACTTTAATATAATTGTCAGGTTTCATATCTCTACTTAATGATTTTGGTACATTTTTGGCTGTGGGATCATGTATACCTAGGGATCAAGTATCCCCAGGGGGATATTTCGATACTTGGGAATCTGGCGATCTTTCTTCATTGGCGTCAATTTTTGGCTCCAGCGCTTGCGCGAGAGGTATTTTTCTTTGCAAATCGAAACAAAGAGATCGGTAACATGTATTCACATAGGGTTACTACAAATCAGCAGGGCTACTAAAATAAAATTATTTACGCCAAAAATGAGACGACCACGCTAGATTCCCAATTATCGAAATATCCCCATCCCAAGTCTCCCCTAAGTGGCAAGAACTGGTGGTTTTACCTTACTTCAATCAGAAAATATATTTTCGTACGTCTAGAATGAACAAGAAAAGTCACTTTAAAAGCAAGACATCAACAACATCTAAGAAAGTTTGCTAGTTTTTATTTTCACTTTCTGTTTCCAATCTGCTTAACTAAAAGAAAATTTGATTAAAAACTAGCAATACCTCGTCCTTTTCTCAAAAGGTTCTCCAATGTAATGAGGGGGGACTGTTAATTACCCGCTTTATATATCAAGAAATATTGACACCAATGAATCTTTAAATTTATTTGCCTTGTACATGTGTCATAAATTTCGAAGATAACGGCAGAAATGACTTTAAACAATAAATCCCAAAGCACGATAATGATAAATATTTAGCACCTAATCATACCCAGATACGAAACTATCTCAAAGCCACTTTTAATCACATCGCTTCTGCCTAAATTTAAAACTCCGGTAACCCCAACATCCCAGCGTTGCCATACATTAATAAAGAATATGGCTTCATCCAGTTCATGACGTGGAAACAAAATGAAGAACCGCTCTTCGTCCAACGTTCCACAGAGTCCCGGAAATTTATTAAAGGTACGGACGCTATCCCAAAATTTATGTGCACACTGCGTTTAATTAGTTTAATTAAGTAGCTGCTTGGAGCACAACGTCGTAAAAGCACCCCCAGCGCTAAAGGGCGCTATCGACCAAGCCATAAAAGAGCCTAATCATTATTTTGGGGTACTATTATGAGTTATCCGAGTGGCAGCAGATCTTGCACGGTAATCGTTTGCGTTTTTCGCATTTGTTTTCGGTAAAGAGTGGTAGAACTTAAAACTGGCGATAGATGGAAACTGAGGCATTTTTTCTTTCTTTTAATTATTTAGCTTCTTTTTACGCTTTGTAATTTCTGACAATATTTTGTGAGTTAATTGAGTGCAATTTTAATAGCCTCTCACGAAGAAACTCAGCACGAATTAAGCAGTGGTAAATTAGAACGTTTTTATTAGCTTACGTAATATTAAATGCAATGGAATGTACACGGTTGCAGTTAAACTGAAATTTAATTAGCTGCACATTAATTTTTGTTTTTATTGTATTAATTTATCAAGCTAAATCTTTCTTTTTACTTTAAAATATTCATTAGAAGAAAATCATTAAAACTAATAGAACTGCATTTTTTGTGTTATTTTTTTTATGGTGCAGCTTTTCTTACTGGTAGTGATTGCATTAGGATTGTGATGGCAGTTACCTTTTTACAAAAAGAGTATTTAAAAAATATTTTGAGAAGTACTGAAACAAATTAATTAATAACGGGCCTTTTTCGTTTATGTTATACTTTTAAATGAGAGTTCTATACTTAGCATCGACCGGTTGAACTTAATGCGATTTTTCGCTACGAAATTCTAGATGGGTGCACTTTAACAACCTGCCGTACATAGGGAATACACATCCAATAGATTTCATAACATCAGGATCGACAAAAAATCTCCAATTTCAGGGAAGAAGCGAATTTTTGAGTCTCCGTTTGATAATTACACTTAATGTAACATCTGTATTTCATTTCATTACACAGATTTATTTTATAATTTATACAGATTTTGAATTCATGCTTAGGATAATTGATTTGTAACTATTTATTTAGGTGTAAAACTCTTCTGAGTTCAATGATTTTCAGTTAAAGAATCTTATTTTAATAGTTTAAAATTTTTAGGCATTAATAAACTTCATCAGTAGTGGCAAAAATCAACCAAAATTAATTTTTAAGTGATATTTCAGTCGGTTTTTTTTTTCTTTTTTTTTTTTCAAATTTTGACAGCAATGTACAGATGACGTTACTTTATGACTTCATCTACATGCTCAATAGAGAGTGGTAAAAATCGCAGTAGACAGCACATCGTGGAGTGAAACTTACAACTAGGGAACTATTTTTTTTTCTTCTTCTTCTTTTCTTATTTGAGGAAAACACAACAAATTGGTGATTTTTCATGGTTCTTCGATAAAGTAAATCCTTGATTTAACTGTTATTAAACCGCCATTTCTATTTTTATTTAATTACAAGTGTTTGTATCTTCTTTTGAACAAAACATTTTCAACAAAAGTGAAATATTTTAATTGCCGAATTTTCAGTTACCTCTTTGTAATTCTCAGCCTACGAAATGAAACCAGTAGCCAGATAAAATCAACAAAAAGCATCCTCATAGGTATAATAGCTAATGATCGAGAAACGCTCCTGACGTCATCAACAATGAAACTCGCGCACGGCATGATAATTTAATAATATCTTTTGGTAATGTTTCACATGCAGGGAAATACTTTATTTTGACGAGGTTGGACTGGATCCGGTAACTTAACTGTTTTGCCGGCAAGACTCATTTTAAGAGAATAAAGAACCGAAGAAGTGGTCAACAATTAACGCTATCTACTGGCGTTTAGGGTTAATCCACTGGAGTTAGGGTTAAAATTTCAACTACCAAAGTATCACAAAACAGGTAATTGCTTCGTTAAAATGAAGAAGCAATTTTCACCCGACATAACTTAACGGGCGACTTTCGAGTGCTGAAATATTTGTGATTCGATATTTAAGCCGTTTCTTAGCTGAAAAATACGATAGACACTGTTTTATGATTGCATCATACATGCTCCACAGATATCTGGGAAATTTATACCAGTAAGAGCACATAGAATTTAAGAACGGTCAATAATAGTTTTCCCTTTATTCAGCATTTCCTGAACCACCCAGTAACTTTAGAACAGAGGAAAGGGCCAGCGCCGCATTATTCCATCCGCGTTCTACTCTGGGGAGCCCTTGCTTCAATTTGCTCAGTACCTGTTTCGGAAACGCAATTTGCTCCCGTACTTCACTCCACGACGTTTCTCCTCCACCAATGGGAGTGAGGCAGAAAAGTCCACATCTTCCCAAATTTCTTTTTCCTGTGATCACGTACATAAAACGCCGGGCAATTTTCGCAATCTTACTTTTTGTGCCCTTTCCCTGGATTCTATGGATGAAAAGGATGTGTTTCCTTTCCCGTGCAAGCTGAAGGCTAGACAAACATGTGCGGGCAAATACTTGTACGTAATATGCTGATGTAATTTAGTGCCTCCAATCCACTTACTGTAAATATATTACAGAACGCAACATTAGAGTACTTGGATGTTGGGTTGTTTTGGAAAAGGCACTTAGTTTCATCCTGTATGTACTGACAAAAGATCAAAAAGCGCAATTCCAAGCACAGAAAAAGTTTTTGCATTTTTGGAATACCTTGGGAAATTCCTGTTGAAATTGCTATTCTTTTTCTTTAATTTGCTTTTTTTTTTGTTCCATTTTGCATCTGTTGGAAAAGCTGAAAAATTCACATGTGAGATATTTTTCCTAAAACTTTAGAAATACTTAATTACATACTGTGCATAGTTAAAAACAATGCTAGACGGATTTTAAAAATGTACAACAAACCTTTGATCAAATGGTCGCTAGTTTAATAGTCACTTCCGTTTTGTAGCTTCCCTTTTATCTCGAAAATTTATATTTATTGCGCCAAAAGAAATATAACTTTAATATATTTCAGCTTATAACATTGAAATGGATAGCGACATAATTAATTTTAATAGGCCATAATAACCGCAGATGAATTTTAATTCCCTAAAATGTTTTTTTTAATTGCTCAAAGTTTTAGTTTTAGTAATAATCGAATGTCTCATAAGTAATTAATATACACTCTCACGCATATGTTTAAGTAATTTCGAAGCCTTACGTCATCATTCTACTCAGTTGCTAATGCAATAACAAGCGCATTTCAAGGCATTAAGAGTAATTAACAGTACCTGCAATTAATCCCTCCAGAGTGGTAATCATCTCTCTGGAACTTGTTAAAGCAGCCATTTGCAAGCGATATGCTCACCGAAACGCAACTTCCCAAAGACACGCATCATTCTCTAGCATGGTATTTCGGTTGGCGATCTCTAAATTACGCGTCACTCTTTTAAACCGAAGAACAATAAGAATTGAATAAGACAGGGTTTGGTACCTCAAAAGATACATGGACGAATATCACGCTAAGTCTTCTGGGACGACGCATAGAAAGCTAAAATGATTTAATATCATCAAAACTTTCTACAAATGGATAGGGGTGGGTGGCCCAAAGCGGATAGGTTTACGAAGAACGATCGAAAATTTTAGTTTTTGGCTTTTATCGTAACAATTTCGATTTTATTTCCTAGAAAGGATCTTGAACTTCAAAATAAAAAGTCATTCTTGCATTATTTCAAACCCAATATTTATCAAACACTCGAAAAACCCACTTTGCCCTACCACTGAGGCTAAACTGGGTAAATTCTTCGGGTAAAGTGGATAAGTTTAACTAATTGTGATTTGGTACATTTGTCAGTCAAATATGAAGTAATAAATGATTAAACTAATTGATTAGCTAACTGCTATTATAAAAAATAAACAAAATTATACTCACAGAACTTGAAATAAAAATCTAAGTCAGTCCAATTGTTCATAAAATATAAATAAATAATTGATTAAATCAATAGACTAGCAAATTCCCATCAACAAAAAAAACTTTTTTAAGCTGTACTTTTCTATTTTAATTGAAAATCTAAGACAATACATTTGCCAACAAAGCATTTGCATATAGAAAGCGAGTATACTCGCTCTGACCTACTCATTTTGCCCGAAAGCACGTTTTTTATTTCGATAATTACAACCTTAAATTAGTAATTTAAAAAAAAATGGAATGACCATCGTAGTTTGTAGGTGGACTGTGTCAGAATAGCGTAATATTATTGACAATAAAAAAAATTAGCTGGTCTTCGACTAATTGCAAGTTACATAACTTCAGTTTTTTTATAAATGTATCATTTTTTGTATTTTGTGTCTGTTTACGAAAAACCTTTTCACCGCTGCTTCGCTGGGGCTGATTGAAACTCGGGGGATATTCGAGTAAGGACGACACTCGTATGAATCGCAACTAGCACGCCATGCGGCGGCATACGAATGACTACCCGCTTTTGGCCACCCTCCCCTACCTGAGAAGAAATTTTGATGTATGACTGAATTTCTCTTTTTAGTGTATTTTGATTGCTTTTGAGACATTCGGGAAGCTTTTTTTCACATTTTTTTCTGTTTTTAACCGCCTTACTACCAGATTTATTGGCATAGAACAGAAGAAACTTTCCTTAAACATTGCAGTTACTCCCCGCTCTCCCCCCCCCCCAAAAAAAAAATTATTATTATAAGAGTAGATTCAAGCTACCCCGAGTAGCAATAAATTACTTTCTAAAAAGTTTGAGATGCAAAATCGAAACTTGTAACAATTCTGCAGTGTTCCATTAACAAAATTAACAAGCTGGGAACATAAACAATATTTTTCTTCGTTGCGCGATGTTAAAAAATAAAACAAGTCACCACGCGTCAGGTCACTCTTTCTCTACCTTCCTATCAACCCTTATAGTTTTGAAAATACAAAGAATCAGGCTTTAGAATGCATGACAGTATCGGATTGTTAATAGTAAGAACAATTATTTATTCCTTAAACATGATTCCTTAGAGTAAAATTAAGCAGTAGTGATATAATTCAACTAATGGAGGCAAGGAAATAAATTAGAAGTAGAATCGAGGTATATTTATCAGAAGATATAAATTACTGATTACTTTTATTAAAATACATTTATTTGACTCATTTACAAAATGCTCGCAAATTAGTACAACTAGAACGACGATAATTGCTCCTTATGAATTGATCGTAATTAGGAAAAGGTAATTTTAAAGAAGTTTAGACGCTTGATTTGATTTGCAACCAGAATTTCAACAGGAAACTTTCAAGAAACATCATAGGAATGAATGAGTATTACTGTTTAATTGAGGTAATTATTTCTTTACTACAGTTGTACAGTTACCCTTGGGAGGTGGTTGCATACACAAAAGGCATGACGGAAAACCGATGAGCAAACTTAAACTTATTATTATTACGTATATGCATTACTTAATTTGGATACAGGGTGATCCAAAAGTCAGAACCAACATTAAAAATGTATAATTCAAAAAAGAATGAAGATAAAAAGCTGCGGTTTGCACTGAACGAATAGAAAAAAAGCCGGGTTTTGTATAGCACCGAAACAAAAATAGTTCTGTTTTCAACGAACAGATGGCACCATAGTCTTTTATTTCGGCATAATTCTAAAATACATTTTAACTAAACGGGCTTTCTCAACCATGGACAGCATTTCGATGCATATTAGCTTTGACTACTAATACCTGTTGCCGTTGCTCCTTTTTATATCGTTTGTTGCTTTGCATGACCCTAGATCAAAAACCAGACAGCGCTATCTGTTGGTCGACAATAGAACTATTTTTGCTTCGTTGATACACATTTTTGTTTTGTTGCTGGACAAAACTCGGCTTCTTTTCCATCCGTTAAGGGCAAAAAGCATTTTTTAATCTTTATTCGTTTTAAAACTATTCATTTTAAAATTTGGACCTGACTTTTGGATCAATCGACGTACACACATATAAATGGTCCCAAACAAGCTTTTGCAAACTTATCATGCTATTGTCCGTTTTTTAGAAGAAGGCACTTGACTCCTCCATCGTCACGTGCTATCCGATGATTCGATTTCGCTGTTTTCGGCAGAAAGAATATTCGGATCATAGCATTTTTTTGTAAAAGCAGCAGTTTTTAAAATGTAAGAATAACAAAAATGACATCAGACAAGTGAAGCAAGTGATGTAAAGGACACTAAGACTTTTTTGCACATTAAAATGCACGCCCAAGTTAAGGATGTCTAGTTTTGTCTCCTTTAGAAGCGTGTGGATTGCTTACCGATAAAATGGAACTCTTCGTTCGAAGGAGTGTAGCGAAGTGCCTTCTCGTAAAAAATGGACAATAGTCTGTCGTATTATTAAGAAAAAGATTTACATAGGATCTTGCGTTCGAAAATGCGAACTGCAACCCCTAGAGACAATAATCACCCGACCTGAATCCTCGGGATTTCTACCAGATAGAACACATGACGTACATGGTCTACGAGACGCTCATAACATCAGACAAGGATTTCGTTGCCAGGATCGAGGACGCAACGGCAAGTTTCCTTGACACGCTTTACCAATTTGAACGGTCAGATTGAATCTATGCGTCGACGTTGCGAAACGCGGAGTGGAAAAAAAATGATAACGGGAAATTTGAAAAGGTGTGGCATATGGAAAAAAAGCTTGATTATCTGATGTGATGTAATATTCAATAATAAAAGAATTCTAACACCTTCGTCAACATCTTTTTTTTCCTCTCTCCTCCTCCCCCACACCTGCAATCACCGCTCTCTTGCAATTAGCAGTTTGCATTGAGAGCACAACTTTTGTTGCATATCTTGTTCTTTATGATATGAGTAATATGCGAGGACAAATCAAGATATCATTGCGCCTATTTTTTATTTGCCAAAAACAGGTACATACAGGTGTTTACAAATATACGTAGCGTACTACGTACCTTACATTATTTCTCCACATAGTCACCACACTGGTTCAGACATTTGTCCTGCACAAAAGTTATAGATCCCCCTGTCATATAATTCTTCCGGTTGCCTGTGGAATCACCGTCGGACCGCGTTCTTGGCTTCTGTCCTGCCAGAAACTTCTTCAGTGGATCGAAATCGTAAAAATCACCAAGGGCAAGGTTCGGACTACAGGAACATTTCCCTGTGAATTGCTACGGGCTTTTGTCCCTTGCTTCATACAAAATGAATAACATCTTGCTGCTCATAAGCTGTGGACGTCTAAAGCGGAACCGTTATCTTAAATGACTGATAGCAAATCCGCTCATCGGAGCAAAAGGCAGATACGGCTGGTGCGGTTCAAGGAACGATCACTCCTGGGAATGTATATGTTCGCTTTGTATTCACGGTCGTATTTTGACTTAAACGAGCTGATGTGTGCCTCACATGACTTCCTTTTACTCCAACTTAATGTCACTTTCCCTTTATTGGTAATTTTAATGTGATTCAATAGTTTACAAACAGAGTCCAAATTGAAACCAGATTTTTTTTAAAAAAATCGCCAAAATTGTCGCCAAGTTGATGAAAAAACTTGGCGACCAAAAGACAGGCGGTATATCGCCAAGTTCCGCTAAATTATAACACCACTTGAGTTTACATCGAAATTAACATTGATTTTTACCCCAAAAAGGAGCAAAAGACCCCTTTCGAAACACCCGAATGCAACCAAAAGGGGAGGTGCACAACTAGACCTTACTAGGAGTCCACGTACCAAATTTTAACTTTCTAGGACATACCGTTCTTGAGTTATACGACATACATACGCACGTAAGCACATCCACACATACATACGTACATACAGATGTCACGAGAAAACTCGTTGTAACTAACTCGGGAATCGTCAAAATGGATGTTTCGCGTTTCTATACATTCTTAGGCACTTATCCACGTGTGGTCGGGTCGAAAAAAAAAACTCAACATTCATTCGGGGTGATCAAAATGGAAATTATGGTCAATTTTTGAGTGAAAATTTTTTTGCAAATACAATACTTCCTTCTTTGTAAAATGAAGTAAAAACAGTAGGCTCAAAGATTTCTTAATTTGCCCTCGTATATATGCAACGAGAATTGTATGCAGTTCTCATCTTGCATAATAAATAGTAACAATGTAAATAATCCGCATATTCTAAATGCATTCATCTCAATATCTTTGGCATAACAAATTGTTAAGTTTTACTTATAGAATATTCATTCGAATCGAAAAATTTGACGTAAAATAGAGTAATGTCATTCGCTGCGGCGTTTAGACTACGTAAATATCAAAAATTTATTTCCTTCTTTTCATACTCTTATTTTTCAAAGAATCTAGCAATCAAAATATGCTTGAAAATGTGCCTATTTAGCTCTCGAACATTTGTGACAATAGCACTAAAAAGAAAATTAAATGTCCGTTCAATATTCAATTGGATTCGTAGGATTACTGTTAGCGCTAGATTCCTCAGAAATTTAGTTTCATTACATATAATCATTCCAAGCTTGTAACTGTCCTTTTTCCTTTTGTTCAATAAAAGACATTCTATTGCTAGTTACAAAAGACACAAAAGACACGGCATTGAAAATTGACTTCATGAAATAGAGAAATTCTTCGCATATTCGTTTACTTCCCCAAACGAATTATCTCTGAAAGAATTTAATTAAATTGACAGTTGTATATGCTGCTTTTAACTACAAAAGGTTTACAGGTATTTGTTACGAGTTTTATTGCTGTTCAATGCTATTCCGATTATTTAAACATTTAAATTGGTTGTTTAAATTCGATTCTAACTATCCACATTATTTGAGCAATCACATAAATGTCTTATTTTACTACTTTTAAATAATTTACAAAAGTAGAACAAAATCACTTAATGCGAGAGAAATGTAAATATTATTGCAATATTTTAAGCAGTCGTAAGATGTTTTCGAAACTCAACTAGGTTGTTTCCCATTTTTTAAAAATATTTTTTTTCTGAAAGAGCACTGTTGAAAGCATGAGGTAAGTTGCTTTTCTTTTTCTTAATTTTGACTGTTTTTCTCTCTTGAAAGAATAATCTAAAACGTCATTCAACCGTCGTTTTCATTATCGCTGCTGACGTCACAAGTGAGCAAATCTTTAGGATTTCCAGAATAAAGTTTCAGGACACTACAAAACTTCACTGAATAAATATTTTATTTACCTATCAACTCTCATTCCGCTAATGAATTACTCGCAGAGAAAGAATCATTAAAAGGCGATATCCTGCCACAAAAGACTACCACGTGCTCCAATTCAAGATGGCTTTCATGACTTGTGACGTCACACGATGAAACCGTTTGGTTTAAAATCAGACATTTTAAAAATATAATTAAAAATTAAATTGTGAGAAAATAAAAGTATTTTCAATGTAAATTTTATTTTATTTATTTGTTTATTTATTTTGCTAATTCTTCCAATTTGAGTGACTAAAAGCAGTACTTTTGACTGAAGGAAACATCCCCATTATGTTTGTTCATTTAGTTAAACGTTTTGCTTATAGGTATTTAGGTTATTTTTTCTGAACAATTAATGCATTACCTCAAGACTTACACTACAACCGTCAGCAGAAACAACCTTGCCAAATGGGATATCTTTGGCAGTTTTTGAAAAGTATGATATTTGACGCTCAACTAACTTCTAAACCAATAAATAAGTGGGTGTGTTTCTTTGTGCAATGAAAACAGTACCGCCTAAAACGTAACACACTACTGACTTTTATCGTTTTCAAAATCTGTCAAGGATCTCCCACTTGGCCAACTTGTCCCATTGGACGGTATATTAGTACGACAATCTTAAAATTACACATATGCAAATAGTAACAATGTGCACTGTTAAAAATTCAGAAAACTCTTATGTTAAATATTACTGTAAAATGGAGTACAGAAAAACATTACAGTAAATTGTACCGAGAAAAATAAACGATGGCAGCGCCAATTGATACAAAACGTGAATTACAGTGCGAAGCACATAACACCGTATTTCCCCTCACTCGACCCGTATGGTGGGCTGCAAAGCCGCATGCCAATCCGAAGGTCCCGCGATCGAACCTGTATTCACATTTTGCGTTTTTTAACTATCGTTTATTCTACCTCAATATTTTACAGTAAAAGAGGATTTTACAGTAAAAGTTACTGGCAACACACACACATATGGATGCCAGTAACTTTCACCGTAAAATTTCAGGATATTTTTAAACAGTGTGTGCGGGGGTTACAAGGAATGCCTTTTTCAGTACAAAACAAAAGTTTATGAATGCAAAACATTCAACTAAGGTACGTTGTGTGATTACAAAAGCTCCTTTTTCTGAGTTAAAAAGAGGAACATCTTAAGGAGAAGACACAACTCTAAAACTCTGTCTGATATTGTTTCTTCCATAAATCATGTGTTTGCACTGAAAAGGGAATCCTTACAGCTTCGAAACACTTGTCTCCCGTGTTTCCCTTGTTTGTGCACCTTTAATGTTGCTATGCTTTTAGCAGTCCTTTATGGTACAAAGTTATAGCTTTTGCTTAACTAAATGCATGGATAGCTCTATATTATGGATTATAAGATGCTTCACCGTAACTATAATCAGCCATCAGTTGACGCGATGCAGCATGATTGGATAGACTATAGGAAAGGTTTACTCCGTACTAGGGGACTAAATTAGAACCACACCGATAATATTAATAAGCTTCGGATATGCGAACGTGAAATGCTCCGCGGTCAACGGTTTGCTATATGTCATTTTAATTGGTGCCCGAATTACATTTGTCCTAATTTGCAGCACATATATTCCAATGAATGTACATGTGTACTTCGTTTTGACTGACATATCAACGGAAGACTAAATTTGTAAATTAGTGTCATAGGCCCTCATTCAGTTGTTATATATATGCCCTGGTACCAGGGGCGTGCACAGAATTTTTGGGGCCCGTCACAAATGACTTTTACGGACCTCCTTTACATTGTTTACCCTTTCGTCCTACATAGATTTCACCCCCCTTTTTGATAATCTTGTGCCCTCTTCAGGCTCGGGCCGGGGTCAACAGGTGTCATTTCTCCTACCCCCTGTGCACGCCCCTGCCTGGTATCATACTTTTAGTACATAGAAAAGACTTGATGCATCAAGTGTGACAGCTGCGGATTAATTTCGTTATTTATTTTTAACTGTTAATCTACTTAAAATTAAAAACCATTTCGCAAATTAAGTTTTATTGCAGTATATAAAGAGTAAATATAAATTTTGAGGGGCTGCAGAGTCGGAGAAAAAATTACTGACTCCAGTTCCAACTCTGAATCCGGAAATTTTAGAACCTTCGATTCCGACTCCAACTATTTTACCTAAAATCAATCTGACTCGGACCCTGTCTCCGCAAGCAATGGCTGACTTGTGGACTTAGAGGGAAAATGACCGACTCCGACTCCTGGAACTTTAAACCTTTGACTCTAGACTCCGACTCCTTTGCTCTAGAATCATTCCGACTCCAAATTTTCGACTTCACAGCCCTGATATTTTGTGGTTATTTGACTTTTTAAAATATTATCAAAATATTAGCAGAAATAGATTTTGTTTTCCACTTTTTTTGATAATTTCTTAAGAACATCAAAAACATTCACGCATATAGCAATAGATTTTTACAAACTGCATCGGATAAGATGCCTTCTGATAAGCGAAGAATTCGACGATTTCATTTATTGAAAAAGGAGTAAGAAAAGTTAATTAATTTTCTCAAAAATGACTACGAGCGTTGTACCAATATGAAAAAATGCCCTCTTTCAACGCAACATAATTGAACAAGTCCAAGAAAAAGAATCATGTTATTGGACATGTTATTAGACTATTCCGGTTTTTAAGAAAAAAACAAGTTGTTTCAAACTCACACTTTCAATTTTCTTTAATTTTACGTCACAATAAAGGAATTTAATTCAATAAATTCAATTAAACCACATTAAAAATAGAAGCTTATTTCTTGAAATCCACTTCCTTGTTTCATCTCAAATGAGAAATTCAACTAATTTTTACATTACCAATGTGGAATTCATTTCAAGGAATCCAATGCGATTTTATTCTGAAGAATTCGAATTTAAACACAACTAGTTCGATTCAATTAAATTGAAGTCATGAAATATTTTTTATGTCACATGTGTAACAGAACTGTAAAACGCTCTTGAAAATACTGCTCTTGTGTTATATTTATGTAAGTTTGTTTACCCTTTTTAAACTATTGGTATCTTGTATAAAAACTAGTTTTACTAGTTGCTCGTTTATTATTTACTAGTGGTACCCGGACGGTTTTGCCGGTAGTAGAAAATTAAAAAGTCATTTGGTTCTCCTGTATATTTAAAAATAATGGATGGTGAATTTCTCGCCAATTTGCTATGCTGCCCATGTCACGGTTCCACGTTATGATAATTTGGTAATTTACTCGCCCACGTTGTGATAATTTGTTTGGTGAAAAGTTCTTAAAATTAGAATGGAAAAAGAACAAAATGGAATTTTCAAAAAATCGCTTCGGCACTATAGCACACCTATTCGCTATAGCACACCCCCATGCTATAAACTAATTCTGTGCCAAATTTCATGAAAATCGGCCGAAAGGTCTAGGTGCTACCCGCGTCACAGAGATCCTGACAGATACCCAGACATCAAGACAGACAGAGATACAGACATCCAGACAGAGAGACTTTGAACTTTATTATTAGTAAAGATTCTTACATTATTTATTTAAAAATCACGAAAAAAGACCTTCTAAATTGTGCCAAAAATATTAAAACCTTCTTAAATCATTTATTTCATTTTGAGTATTGTATAGCATAATAATTTGTGAACTGGAAGTAAAAAGTATTTTTTATGTAATTTTTCTTATGTGTTTCGAATGTATAATATTACCTTATATATTAAGTAACATTAAGCGATTGTCTTTTTAACGCCAAATTCCGCATTTTTAATTGCATTACGCTATTAAATCCTTAAGAAGGGAGGGGAAAAAACTATATAAGGAACGCGAGAATAAAGAGCTTTTAGTGAATGGCGTGTTTTTTTCCGTGGCTACTGGAATGTTAATTCTAAAATAATTAACTTTCCGTCGAAATCATTAATTAAAAATGCTTAAAAATCGGGTATTAGCTCAGAGTCAAAGCAATGAATTTAAAATGATTTGGAAAGACTTATTACGTTTGAGTTTTGTAGCAAAGCTTGAAATAATATGTTTCACAGCATCCCATAATAATTTTATTTGCATATCATACTTTTCAATAACATGATAATTTTTTACTATTTAAATTATTTGGCTGTTATTTAATCATTTAATAACCATATTAAGAAATCGGAACACGCATTCAGTAATACAAAATTATGACTCGTTTTTTTTTTTTTTTTTTTTTTTTTTTTTTACCTCACCATTGCGTAACATTTAAGAATTAACGAAAATTAATATACCTTACGAAAAAAATATTTTTCTATAATTATTATGGTTGTTTAAAATTCAATGCAACCTTACGTTCATTGCACAGTACAGTAGTACAATGCAATAAAGCTTATTTTGCATTGTGAATTGAATTTTGCGGTCAATTCAGTATTTCGTTCTTTAAATCTAAATACGTGGCGAAAAATAAGTTAATTTTAGATTCGATTGCTTTCGAATTTAAAGGCGTTTTAAAACTACAGATTATTCGCAGTCCTCGAAATATTTGCTAGATAAAATAAATTAAACTCAAAGAAATGGTTTTCGCTTAAACGAAGGTCCGGTTAAAAGATTTTCGGCTAATCAAAGTTCTACTGTATTTTCAATTCCTGTTGGACGATATTTACAATTTTTCATCTGCAGTACCTAAACGTCGTAAAATATATAGTACTGTTTATGGAAAACTAGAAATAAAAAATATATAATCCACTAACAGAACATTCTAAAAAAAAAACTCGAGTTTTATCTCATAAAATTGAACCAAAATAAAATTCATCCTCCACCACTTTTTAAACATGACATCTTTCGCGATGAAATCCTTTGAGCATGAAGGTGCCTTACTTGACAGATTTTTCAATCTCTGGATTTAGAGCCCGGTTTTTTCACTTGACGTAAGCCAATAACTCCAGAGATTTTCTTACAGCATATATATAAAATTCAGCATTTTTTACCACAGCAAATGCATTTCCCGCTTTAACTTTTACTTAAAGCGTTGCGAATAATAATATACTATATTTTTGCTTGCGAACTAACCCACTTAAATGAACATAAATTCTGTACCATTGAGCAGGAACAACGAATGTAAAGTTTTGATTCTACTTTGTTTAGGATAGAAACCTGACGCGAAAGATTTTTTCTTTTTCGCCTATTCCAACGGATGAGAAATTAATTAGTGACTAATTACAATGCATAGAGATAAGTGTGGACATAATTAGTATATTACATTCACTGGCCAATAAATTAGAAACCTTTGAGAGAAATTTCTTGCCTTACTCACACTTTGCAAGGGTCTGGAAGAAGTATCATGATATGAAGCATGTTCCGCTGGCATGGAAGTGATGCCCTGGTGCTTCTCGAGGGTAAATAAACAGCCGTGCGATATCTAGACATTCTAGATAGATCAAGCGCACCCTGCAATGTTGCATTTTTGATCTGATGGCGTCGGATACATGGAAGATAATGCAACTATACATCGTGCCAGAAGTTTTGAAAATTGGTTCGCTTAGCATCAGTCCAACTTCCTACACCTTCCCTGGCCACTGCATAACCCGGATTTCAACCCCATAGAAAATGTGTGGGATATAGTGGAAAGACAAATCCGACAGAACTCTCCTCTTCCATCTTATTTATAAGATCTAAAAAGCTGCATGCTATTGCATGTTATTCTCTGGATATATATGCCCTCCGGAAGCTTGTAGACTCTATGACCAAATGAATTAGAGCATTCATCCGTGCAAAAGGTGATCCAATAAAATATTGTTATGGGTTTCTAATTCATTGTCCCGTGAGTGTATCAGTGTGCAATTCCAATGCATTTTTCAGCTTCGTAAATAACTTTCAAAAATTAATAAAATTTCGAAGTAGATCTCGTAAAGCGTTGTTTAAAATATACATTCATTACAAAATGGTTTTAAAGATTATATTTTAATTACTCTGTTTTGCCTTTGGAAACACTTATTATAAATTACTCAATCTCAGGTCATATATGCTCTGAAAAATATGTACTTATATGTCATTGTATAAGAAAGGGTTCTTGATGGATATGATTGAAAATAAAAATCCTTGAAAGAGTACGGTTGAAGGAAAGGGCTTGTTGAGATTCTTCCAATCAAAGAATCCAATCAAAATACAGTATAACCTGTGAAGTTGACCACCCTTGTAAATTGACCACCTGTCTAAGTTGACCGCTTTTCTCGGACACGGAATTAGCCCTTATCATATAAATCAACCTTTGTAAGTTGACCACCTGTTTAAGTTGATCACTAAAGTAGTGCACCGCAAGTGGTCAACTTACACAGGTTTGACTGTAGCTGATAAAAAATGTCACGTGAAAAAAAAATTATTTGACGAAAAAAATGAAATTCTGATAAAATTAGGTTATTAACAAATCATTGAGCATGAATCAAACTATTGATTTTAAAATATCAAAGAGCTTAAATTGATAAAAGATCAAGAAAAAACTCAAAATTAAACACTAAAAAATATTATTAGGTTTTGTTGCAATGTTTAAGAAACTTTTTTTTTCATGAACAGAAAAGTGTCAAGATCTTATCTCTTTCAAAATATTATTTTTCTATCGGCAGTTTATCCAAACTAAACGTAGAAGATAAAAACTATTTATTGGAGCAGCGAGTCAGTACGAAAAAATCACATTGATTAATTAATGTAAAAATTATGTTAATGTCACTAAGTGGTAAAAATGTACAATTATGAAATCTAATTATTTCTTGAATATTCATCAATAAATATAAGTTGTTTAACGCAAGAATAAACAGTTAAAGTTCGGAAGCTTTCGAAGTTAAGATTTAAAAAAACTTTTACGTTTTTACGAAAGAAAAAACAAAATAGAACATTAGACAAGGTTTCTACTAACTCTCTTCCAAATTTTCTTGAAAAGAAAATATTTTTTATGAGAAAGACATCCATTGACTTGATGGGATCATAAATTTTTCAGGTTGATTCTGTGCGCATGCGCATAATTTTCTTCCCGTTTTTTTCTTCTTCTTTAGGGTTCTTATTTTTATTTCTTCTTTCATCATTCAAATCGATTCCTTTAGGAGCGCTGTTTTAAGAAAATGTTTTTTTTCTCCCTTCTTTTTTCTTTAACTTTTGATAAAGAGCCCGCTGTTTATCGATTACGATGAAGAACGAGGATTTTTCATCGATGTCACGCGAGTTCAGCTAAAGTGAAATTGATAGTCCAAAATTTTCATACTTTTAAGGAAATATTTTGACATATTGTTCTGATTTAGAAAGAATAGCGCAACAAATGGACTTTTCAAGTTAAAAGAAAATGCACGAGCTCTGGAATGTGAACAAGTTAACATCTTTACAGATAGAAAAAAAGAATCAATAGAACTCCCGATCCATGCTTCACGACTGAAAAAGGAACTCGTTTTTTTTTTCTTTCTCTCTCTCTCTCTCTCTCTCTTTTTTCCAATACCTGGATGAGCTTATTAGACTTGCATAAAAAGTTAGATTCGGAGAGACTTTTAGGGTTGGAAAAAAAAATTTTTGAATGAATTCTGAGTTCTCGCTTCCATTATCTTCTTTTTCATTTCCAACGTGTTTCTTAGGCAGAAGAAACATCATCCAATGGAAAAAGGGGAACATTATTTGATATCGTTAAGGAAGAAATATCATATATCAGGTAAGTGTGCGAAAACGACAAAGAAACTAAAACCTGTGAGTTTTCTTTCCTCGATTTCTATCTCTACAAAATTTCACTTATACTAGTTTATTGTAGTTACAAGTTGTTCCAAATGGTTAGCAACCACCAACCACCAAGTAAATATTTTATTGTACTATAACAATAAAGCTTTGTTATAGTAAAATAATCATTTACTATAACTAAGTAAATTATAACAATTCTCATATAATGTTAGAAAGGAAATGCAATGACCCGGTTTATTACGTTGAGCAGGGATTTGTAAAAGCAGACATAACATTTTAACCTACAATGGGGTCGTTTCCAAAATTTTAAAAGTATTTTTTTCTGAAAGAACATGCTTAAAAATATGAGATCTGACGATTTTTTAAATAATTTGTTCAAATTTAATATTTTTAATAAATTACTTAAATCGGTGCGCTTTCATTGTTTATGTTTCTGTCGTGTGACATCACAAATGATGAAATACCATTTAGTGTTGCCATTCACAGAGAAAAATATTAATTCGCATCTTTACTCACGTGTATTGGCAACGATATGGTTGATAGCAAGCGTAGAAAGCAATTTTAATTCGCTTCTTGATTATCATAACTTGGAAACGTTGCAGAAAGATGCGCAAAATTGCATCATTTGTGACGTCATAAAGACCAAGCCTTGTTTTCAAAATCGGATGTTTTAAAAAAAATAATTAAAAAAAAACTGTTGGGAAAATGAAAGTATTTTCTGGGTCAATGTTATTTTTTTCACTCATTCTATCAATTTCAGTGACTAAAAGTAGTACTTTTGACTGAAGAAAACAACCCCATTGACCAATTAATACCTCTTTTAAACATATCCCGATGTGTATATGGTAGGGAGTAGATCTAAAATTCTACCTGCAGTAAACCACATGCTTTCCGTTTACAAAAAAAAAAAAACTATTTTTTTTGAGGTTGAAAATACTTGCGATCAGCCATATTTCTGTCAATGTGAACGGGCTTTTTCTAACAGGCAGGACGACTTTGAACCAGATTTAAAATCTTTTAAGTGGTTTTTATAGTTATTACTGCTTAGATATTTATAAATATCCAGTATTCTGGATGATTTTCTTCACGCACAATAACACTATTTTAAAATATACGTGAAGCAATATATAGTGCTGGTCTAGTAAGTTGACCTCCGACATTGACAGCGTTTACCTCTTTTTTCAGAAAGATGATAGGGTAATTGAAGCTGAATTGAGTTGGGTTAGTTTCGCAGTCGTTTTGCAAAAAATATTTCAGAGCTTAAGTTGCCACAGAAGCACAATATGAAATATAGTTATTCTTAATTAATTAAGGTTATCCTGAATGAATGCACTCAAAACTGCTACTTTGGGGCAGGTAAATGGCAGCATCTACAAAAAAATTAATTTTAGAGTTATTTGGAAAAACGTATTTTTGATTTCTCACAAACCAGTGATCTATTCAAATTTGGAATTATTTTTATGCTTTATTTTTAGTGCACTCCGAATAAACATATAGCTACGGGGAAAAAATCCTGAACTGGATAGACGACAAATTGCAAAAAAAATGAGAAACGGAAATTTGGTAAAAATTATGTTTACCTGCCCAGGGCATAATAGCTCTCTCAACTGCCTAATTTGAATTGCAAAAGATTCGAAGGAAATGCTTATAGGGCTTTACCGATCTTTTTGAAAGCTTAAGGATGCAATCTTATATGTTGAATCCATTTTAATAAAAACCATAGAACTTTTAGTAAAATTAAGGGACACGCATGATACAGGCACAAGAACAGCGGAAAGTTCCATCATGACATCAAGCACTTAGATTTTTTTTGTCACCCATTCAGTTTACTTAATATATGTTTAAATACCAAAATCCTTCAGTGTAATAAGGGATAAATAAATGGTCTTCTTCATAAACGGTATACAAAACATCATTAACATTTTATCGCGCAAAATTAGCAAATTACTGCATAAACGTTCTTTGGCTTTCAAGGAACCCTTTTCAATGGAAAATAGTAAGCTAGTCATTTTTCAGTAAAATTATTCCATTTTATAATTTTTATTTAAATGGCATTAGTTATTTGTTTTTAAGCTTTTCTAATTGACCTCGTAGAATTGTGATTAAATTTGCAATGCTTACCTTTCAGCTTATTTTTTATTAGTGACAACTACTACTGCTGCGTCAACTATTAGTTACAGTGTGGAACTACTGGTGGCAGTCTTATTTATTATCTTCGTCTTATTTATTAGTTTTACTTTTCTACCTAAGACAAAATAATGCGATTGGGAAATATATTGACACTAAAACAAAATTTTAAAAGTTAACAGGAATCGTAGATTTTATTTGTTTATTTTCGTTTTTTTTTTTTTTTTTTTTTTTTTTTTTAATATTTAAAGTTTAATAATAAGTTTAAATATAAATTAAGAAAAATCTTTGTATTGGACAGAGCAACACTTGAGAATTACTGAAGTTGATTTTGCTAATATGTACAACTACCTCATCTAAGTTCAATAACAACCTAACTAGCAACTAAGTTTATTCACATCAAAACATCAATTAATATATTCACGCACCTATATAATGAGTTAAAATAATTGCAAGAAACATAGCATTTTAAAAACTTACATAGTTAAAAATAATAATTAAAAACCTGCTATGAGACGAAAACAATCCGACAATGTTTCACTGCCATATATAACTTCAAAACAGATAACATACTTTCTCCAAAAACGAAAAGTAGTTTTGTTGCATTATAAATACAAATTAAATTCCCATCTGTCTTGTTCCTACGCTTGAATTAGAAACAGATTGAATTTAGTTTCATGCTAATGTCAAGTTGATAGAACCATCAATCTACCTTTTGAAACCTATAATCGTTTAACTGCCTGCACTCCTTCCATGCTGTGCTTTCTAAAGTGAAGCTAATATCGATTTCTTACTAACCCGAGCGTTACCCTGTTGCGATAAATGAAACTGCCATTGCATTTTAATGTGATGATCATTTCCATTAATATTCCTTGCATTTTATGTAAATAATCCGTAAAATATGTCTAAAGATATGGCAAATGACCTTAGCTTTTGAAGAAGTTTGAAGGTATTTTAAGACCTTTATCCAAATATATTATTATCAAATCATTTTATTGTTGTCGATTGTATTAAAAGTCAGAAAACTTTTATTGGCATTTTCTGTCATTGAACTGCTTTGTCAGTACACAATTCCATTCATATTTCATGTATTTTATGTAAATAATGTGTGAAATTTGCTTTAGAGCAAATGACTATTGTTTTTCAAGAAGTTTCGTATTTTAAGACATTTATAAAGATTATGTTTACATCATTATCAAAAAGCCTTATTGTTGTCGAATACGTTAAAAGTCACAAAACATTTTGTCATTGCCGATTCCCGTCTTCAACTGCTTTGACATTGTAAACATTTCCATCAATATTTCTTGCATTTTAGGTAAATAATCTAAGAAGGCCAGATTATTTGCATGAAATAGTTTACATACAGGAATTTCTTATCAAAACCGCTCCGTTGCTACCTATTATATTCAGAAAATATTTCTGACATTGTCGTTTTAAACTAGTCTTTGGACTTGGACTTGAATTTATACTTCGTAGTGATGTTGCTATTTTTGATGAATAACTAGTCGCACCACTGTCTTTCAGAATCCTCCGTATCTACAACTACTCATGATGCAACCGATTAAACTAGGCCCTGAAGACAGTCAGACTGAGAGATCAGAAGCCTCTAATATAGCATTCCCCCCCCTCCCCCAGGTATTAATTAGGAAGGAGAACTCGGAAGATTTTATGACCACGATCGCTGTCCACTAAGAGGATCAACGATTGGCAGGCATCGAACTCTCGACTCTCTAGTAACGAATCCATCGTTTTACTAAACAGGCTACCACGTTCTGGGCCAAAGATGTAAAACAACGTTTGACATCTAAAAAATTTGAAGTCGCCGTATTGTGACAAGAAACGCTTTCAATAATCAATTATTAACCAGAAACGCTTTTGGAATAGTTAACGTTATAATTAAGAGCATGGACATTCTCGAAATAGATATGAAGAAGAGTATAGAAATCAAATTAATGATAATTATAAATTACAATTGGGAGAGCACTGATATTTGAGGAAAACGTAAGAATACTTTAAAACTGAATGAAAATATCTTATTACATGATCTTGGCCAATTTTTATGCAACAAAATGTTCTCTCAGTAGGCCAAAAAAAAAAATGCTTACTTAAAACAATTCCCCTTTATTTTTTTCATATCGAATACAAAAATTCAATTTTTTGGTGAAAAATCACAAATTGAATATTAGGAGAAGCAGAGATTTGATGTTTTATTTTGTGATTAATGCGAAAAGAAATGACAGATAAATTTCAAGGACTGGTATAAACTCTTTGTTATCCGACATCTACGTTTTTAATCTCTTCAAAATCATGCAAGTTTAAAATAGCATCATTAAATAATCATTTTTGCATTAATTCAGCGAATAAAACATCTCAACACACGAACGAGAAGCAATAAATAAAGCTAATGAAGACTAAATTTCCTAAACATTACAAGCGACAGAAGACGTGGAACCCTTGGGTGGAGCACGACAATTTCTTTTCCTCTAAAAGAGCTCACTTTGCAAATTAAACTTCCTTCACAAAAACTACGAGACCCTTTTTTTTTTTCTTGAGTGTTTTTAATCAAAAATGCATTAAAAATGCGCCAAGGAATGGAAAACTGAATCAAAAAGATATGCACGTGGAAGAAAAAGGGGACTACCGAAGGAGAAACTGAAGATAAATGGGGACATGGCGTGTGAGAAGGGGGCAACTGAATCGACTGTAAAACTTTGAAGCTTGGCTTCACGCGATTGACCACGGATATGTTTTTTTTTTCTTCCACTTCATGATTTTTTGGACATCGTAAAAACAAACTTACTTTTCTCTCGGGGCTCTAGGGGATTGAGTGTGAAATTCTCCGAGGATTTTAAAGGTACTGAGTCTGTTGGCGTGAGGAAAAAATGTCATTAAGATAGGAATAGGTCTTCTGTTTTGTTCATGTGTGCAAAATATTGCTAGGCTTTGAGAAATGTTTAGTAATTAGAAATATAATATTTTTATGGAAAAAAAATTTTTTTTCTAAAGCTTTAGTAAAATGAGAGTAAATTTCTAGGCGGATCTAAAAGGTACTTTTCTCCACTTCACCCCAGCTCTTGGCGTTTAGGCATTGGTTGTACCACATGAGGAGGGGGGGGGAGGTTCGCGAAGCTGGTCGATGAGTTGTTGGCGTAAGGAAAGGCAGTCTTAGATACGAATAGGGTCAATTAAAATTTGGAGCTCCATTCGGAAAAATCATCATCATTCGGCAAAATTTGGAGCTCTATTCGGTAAAATCATCATCATTCGGCAAAATTTAGAGCAATATTGGGTAAAATCATCATCATTCAGCAAAAATTAGAGTTTCATTCGGAAAATTGAGAATTTCCGCCCTCCCAAAAATTTAAATTCGAGGAGCCTGTGAACATATGTGCTATAAGCCGTCATTCATTGTAGCCATGATTCATTTTACCCGTGACGACTACAAAAAGGACGTAGCTTGAATTATTATAATTTACTGGAGCGAATAGATCAGATTTGCTATCGAGTTGAATTCACCTCAAATATATAAGAGAAACTGCTGAGATTTTCATCAATTTAAGTTCTATGGATCCGTATCATCTCCCGTAACGCAGGCTGTGTGGATGCATTCACCACTAATTGTACTCAACGTGATGAACGATCTCAACCATCTCTAAAATGACTAAATCCGTGGCACTAATGGTCAATTCTTAGATTGCATCCGAGTTCAGTTCCCCAGCTTCCTCGGGTCGATATCGCGGGTCCGCACGTGATGGGGACCACGTGGCGGGCGGGTGCGAGGGCCGCATTGGCGTTCCGCTTGACCTGCGGTCAGCACCAAAGCCGTGTTCACCGATCATTTGCTCCAGGATCAAGAAGTGTGGTGAGTGGGCGTGAATGACTCGAGGGACTCCAAGTGGCTTGGGGCGCGTGGAAATATGATATGTGAGAAGCGAAAAGTGCCCTTTTTTTATCCCGATCAATTTTTTACTTCAAGAAAAAAGATATTACACCAAAGAGAAAGACAAAAAAAAAAAAAAAACACACGATTACTGATAATAGAATGATAACATGTACGTATAATAATAGTGATGATACATATAACTATTCACATACAATAAGAATGATAATACTAATAGTAATGATAGTTAAAACTTATCAAAAACAATAATATTTGTTGTAATAGTAACAGTTGTGTATAAAGGATAAAGATAATCACTTTTATAAGTATAACACAGGGCGACCGAAAAGTCCTTGACGCATTTCAAAAGTTCACAGAAAACCAGCAAATTGTCGTATGAATTTGCTGTTTGCAACATAATACTTCACAGGTTCAAGAGTTTTTATGACATCAAAAAAAAAAAAAAAAAAAGAAAGAAAGAAAAGGGGGAAATAAAGAAGAAGAAAAAAGGCATTTCGCAGTCAGGGTGTCTGTATATGCTATGCTTGTAATTCTTCGTTTAGTAATTTTCATTCATGAAATACACCGCCAGCTCAGTCAATTCCAGCCGAGGACTGCAGTTTCGTGCTTATTAGCTCTCATCAGCCAGGCATAGGACTAACTGAACTGGAGGTGGAAAACCTCTTAAGGAAGCCTAGAGTGCCAAACAAACTGGTAGCTAATACAGAATTAGCACTGACCAGACGAGTGACCGAAACAATGGTTCGGTTCAACTCGAATATTGCAAGCAAGGCAGGTATATTCAGTAAGTTACCGCCCTACAGCCAGGGCTAAGGCAGAAATACATGAAATACACCGCCAGCTCAGTCAATTCCAATGTCTTAGCTCTGGCTGTAGGGCGGTAACTTACTGAATTTTCATACATTTTTGCGTTTTCCCATGTCAACAAAAACGATTTAAAAGTTACTTTTAACGATTTAATCGTTTTTGTTGACATGGAAAAACTCAAAAAGGAATGAAAATTATTAACGAAGAATTACAAGCATAGCATATACTGACACCCTAGATGCGAAACGCCTTTTTCTTCTTTTTTCCCCTTTTCTTTTTCTTTTTTTTTTTTTTTTTTTTTCGATGTCATAAAAACTCTTGATCCTGTGAAGTATTATGGTGCAAACCGCAAATTCATACGCCAATTTGTTGGCTTTATATGATTTTTTTTTAATGTTTTAAGTACTTTTCAGACATCCTGTACTATTACAATCGAGTCCTCTTAGTAAAATAACCAATTTCCTACTAATAATTACTCTAATAAGCGGAATATTTCTACACTTGGATTAAAAAGGACAAATTACAACGATTTGGTACCTTAAAAATTTATTACAGTAAGCCGAGTGTTATTTTAACCGATTATCCAATAAGCTTGAATGACTGTAACAATAATTTTAATAACAACAACAAAATTAATAGCAATAATAGCAGCTCATAAATAACATGTTCTATTTGCACGAGTTTGACATTTTTACCCATATTTTTGGAAAGGAGGGCACACATGCGAAGAATTTTTTTCATTTCTCAATTTCTCCAAAAAATATCATCAATTTTAAAGAGCAAAAGTGCCCCTATGATTGATCAGTATTTTCTTGGTACTCCGGAATTTGTTCAGATTTTTTTAAAAAATATTTCTTTACATTATGGAATTTTTAAACAATGTCTTCAAAACTCACTGTTAAATTTTAAAAGTTTCGTTGCATGTTCTAATCAGTTGATCGATGAGAAAAAAAAACTTATAAGACTAACAATACAAAGAATGTTGCATTATGTAAACAATTTTTGTTGAATTGTGCATTTACTTCATACAGGATATGATGATAAATTTTATTATTTTAAACTTCAGTTTTTAGTTAAAGAAAAATATTTTGTATTTTTTCTTTTGCTGTAAATATTTTATGACACTAAATTGTTGGTCAACTATTCTGTAACAAAATAATGTAAAAAATAAAAAATAATAAATAATATATAATCAATAGTTCAATAATAATTGTCAATGGATTTATAAACCGATAGTAGCAAAATAATAGTTATAAATTTTTACATATTTTTTTTAATCACTTATAATAACCCTGCACTAATATTTATATAACGGAGTGGATATGGAACTGTTCACAAGTGCCGCGTCATCTACCTCAGAACTAATTTTCAAAAACAAAGAATTCTTAATTTAATTTAAAAATTGAAACTTTTCCATAAATTTACGTGAATTTTTATATAATGGTTAGCATTAATTGGGTTTAGCTTATCAGTTAGTTTAACATTCTTACGAGAGGAAGACAGTGATAAAGTTACATACAACACCTTTTTTTTTTTTTATTAAATACGTCATCCTTTTGTACACATTCAACAATGTTAAATTTCACAAATTATGGGATGACGTACGAGAAAATTTAACAATACTCCACACTGATAAACAATAAATTTTGATATATACAGAAGAAAATAATTTTGTTCAATAAGAGAGAATATATATAAATATTTACATTAAGATAAATAAAAATAAATAAATAAATAAAAATAGATGAAAGAAAAAAAAATATTTAAAAAAATTAATTATATGAATTAAAATAATAATAGTAATAATAATAATAATAATAATAAAAAATCAATAAATAAATAATAAAAATAATAATTTTAAAAAATTAATTAAAATGCTTAATGCCTATATATTAAAAAAAAAAGTACATACAACACCTGCTAAAACAAAGAAGTTGTACATAGTAGAGGAAGTATTGTATTCGCGGAATTTTCACTGCAAAATCGGCCTTAATTTACATTTTGCTCATTCTGGAATTAATGTTGAGTTTTTTTCTTTTTTCTTTTTTTTTTTTTTTTCGACCCGACCACGCATGTATTATAAGCGTATGCACCTACTACAACATATACAGAAGAACATAAGGATGCCTGAAATATCCATTTTGACAATCCCCTAGTTAATTACAACAAGATTTCTCGTGACGTCCGTATGTACGTATGTATGTGCGTATGTATCTCACATAGCTCAAAAAGTTATAAAAAAGTTTTCTTGTATTTCAAAAATAACGACATGAACGCGTAGCGCGCATTACCGTACGGTCACGCTCGTAATACGTACAGATCATTATTTTTCAAATGGATTTTTTTTTTTTTTTTGAAATGTTGTTACTTATTACGATATTTAATGGTTTCTTTCATTTGAACATTTTATATAGTATACAACGATACAATGTATAGTGAAAATTAATGGGAAGAAATTTCCTTTTTAAATCGCTAGTGTTTTTGTTTTACTATTTCTAATCTTTTTTTCTCTCAGAATACATTGCTTAATAAGTTATTCTATTCGCACATTATTTAGCAAATCTATGGTCTTTTCTCGTTAAAAGAATTCTATTAATATATTTCATGTATTAAACTCAACATAAATATTCACGCAAAAGAGTTTTTGAGGTAAACGTGTGATAAGTAGAAATAAGCATCAATTATCTTAACAGAATAGACTCGGGTAAATGCGTTCGTAAGCAAATCAAAGTATCGTAAACATCTCAAAAGCTAAATCCTACTTGAAAGGAACAATTCATGACTTCCCATTTTAATCCCTTGCCAAATGTTGAAAAAGAAAAGCTATTTTTCAGAAATATTTATAAAGAGGGAAAAATTCATAAAGTGTGACGATAAGGATTTCATTAATTATGGACTCAATAAGAAGATTTATTTCAATTCAAGCACCGTTGAGGGAGTCATCAATAAAAAGAAATTAATCGGAAAGCTTAGCACTTTCGCAATGAGTTTAAAACCTGCGATTTTGTTGTGCTATTTGCAGGAAGAATTAACTGAAATCGGAAGGAATAACGTTTTATTGGGCTATAATTAATGAATTGAAAATACTTTTAAAATGAACCTGGCATATAGATAATCATAGGGATTTTTCGTTTTCATTATTTTTGAAGTTATTTGAATGAAATAATAAAAGCAACTTCAAATGGTATTAGACTGGAATACTATTTGGTAAATCAGTATTCATTTTTTAATTTTATGTTGAGAAGTTATTTGAAGGTAACTCTTACACAATGCGTATTAAAAATAATAGAGTGAATGAATAGCAGGTAAACAAATTTTAAAACGCATTTTGTTTTCCACCTATGCCGGGTAAAGGTTTCTCTTTCTAATCCTGCAAGATAATTATGACGGTTTTTTCTCTGAAGGCAGTTGAAAAAATGTTTTTATGTAGACTTTTAGTTAAAAAATATTTGAAAATTTATTTACTTTCTAGCTAAGTAATATATTGCTCAACGGCAGGGCTTGATTTTCAACATAAGAAGTACTGGAGTCCTATAGCCTTCAGAACTTTATTCAACAAGTAAACAGGGCAGAGTTCCGTCTAAATATGTAAAAATACACATAAAATAAGTACGAAGTGCAGGAGCTGAACTCCCTCACAAATGAAACTCTGCTTACAGGTAATTTTAGGGCCACATCTCAAAAATTAAATAATCTTATATAATTAAAAACTGAGCGTATGTATCTATGTGTGTACCTGTGTAGTCATCTACGTTCGAGTTACTTCTCCCGAACGACAGTGAACTGACCATCGAACCAGGTATCGATAGATTCATAATCTTTCCATCTTTATGTTTTGCTATTTAACATAATCTTCCAATAATAATTAGCAGAGGCATCAATTAAAAACTATTAATTTGGACACTTGGATTTTGACTTAAAGTTCCTATTTTTCGAATTCCTTCCTCCATTCAAATTATTATTCAGTACTTCATCTCAACATTCGGCAACAATGCTTTTATTAAAATTTGTAGCGGTGAAGAAAATCATTGAGACGAGAGATCTCTTGCCATTTTTGTTTCTCGAATATGAACAAGTAATGTTCTTGCTTTTGTTTTAAAGGCTTTTCCAGTAATCTAGGGATTTGAAATACAGTAAAATCCCTCTAATAGGGACACTAAAGGGACAATTTTTTTTTGTCCGCAATAGATAGGTGTCCGCAGGACAGGGGTTTAATAATGTTATTTGCACTGGAACTGGGGATTAAAAAATTGTCCGCATAAGAGGGGTGTCCGTTAGGGGGGAGTTTACTGTATTTACTTTTTGGTTATTTATCCGAAATCTGCCGCAAAATTTCATTGATTTTTTTTTTTTTTAAAGCCTGAGTCTTGATTACGCGTCACGTGATTAACTTTTATTTTCGAGGTAGACCGTGCGAAGCCAAGCCGGGCGACGCAGCTAGTATTAATTTAAAAGCTTAATTTAATGCTCTCTCTCGCCACAATACTGGTACAAGGCTAGTTTACATAATTGATATGTGGTGGCGTATAAACAACATAACAAATGCACATCGTTCAACAAAATTTCAACGTTCAACTATACGCAATTAATTAAAACTACAGAAACTGAATATTGCCTACTTTTTTGTAATTTTTGAAATTCAATCAGTTAAAAGAGATGTCACGTAAAACCATCATTTTTTTTTCAATACTGTCCCCATTTATGATGTGCCACTATTGATACCGGTGAACAATATGATGGAACAAGAACTATTTAAGTACAATTTATAACAACATAATAACCGAATTTGCAAAAAAAATCTGTGCACGTATTCAAGGAACGGTTACAAGGGTTACAATACACGATGTTTTCAAAGCAAATTAGATAAATTTGTGGATGTATAGCTATCCGACTAAAGTATTATCTCGCGTAAAAAGGCAGTTTTTACTTTCCAATATAATGGTATATTTAAAGAATTTGCCTGTTTTCCAATGGTAATAGATTTGTAATTGATTGGCACATGGATAAAAGCTTTTACCTAATATCTTTACTTATAAAGGCTCACTATTTTGGATTTAAAAAGAGGTTCCTTGAAACCCCGAAACACGTATTTGTAGAAATCTGTAATTTTTGTGCAACAAAACGTTGGTTATTTTATTTCCTTCAACTTTGTAATTCATTCCCCGTATCGCATACAGTTTTTGAGATAATACTAACTCCAAAGTTTTCCACCAGGTCGCGCTGTAAACGGCTTCATTGTGTAGCGCATGGCAACTTTTCTATACCAAGATCCAATTTTTATGACAATAGCTCTCGTCATTCTGAAATTATTGGATTAGCAACGGACTTTAGTAGACACCCTGTAGGTACTAAAAAATATGAAGTGGTGCAATTTTCGCATACATGGTTCAAAGTTACATTAAATGACTACACAACAAATCAAATATTTGTAAGAACGACGCAATCCTTCCAAATAAATGCACTGCCTAAAGGCTTGTGCAAATTATTTTAAAAGGGATACACTTGTGCGAAATAACCAAATTTTCATTAACTACTATCTGCGTGCCCGCCGTTGCACGCGCTACCTAAAAAATGAAAGAGTTGTTGAGAGAGTCCAGTTCATGTTTTTGTATTACTCTGACAGTAGGTTCTAACGCGTTAAGGAATAAATAAATGCCTAATGCAAGGTTTGCAAAACACCAGTAGAGCATATTTTTCTCAAAAATCTCATTAACGTTACTCATAGTTAACAATGATACAAGTTATGAGTATATTCAATTAGCACAAAAGATGAAAATATATGCATTATCAACTATAATCTGTGCTCACGTTAAACTGATTTACAACTGATAGACTACATCTGAAATATTAATGTACAATTACAATCAGCTTTTTACATAAAATGACATACTGTTTGGTTCATTACGTGAAACTAAAGCACTAAGACTTAACAAATACCAATAAGCATTAATTTAATACTGAGTTATCTGATCACGTTAAACTCCAATTAAGCTTTAGTTAAAATCTCTAAAAGCAATCTTTTTTTTCAACTCTTTTTCACTTAAAAAAAAACCAAACAATCTTAATTTAACATGTTCCTTTTAACGATACAAAATATATTTCAAAAGTAAAAACAGGAAGGAAAAAGTTATTACAATTCGAAAACTCACCCATGTGAAAGGAAAAAGTCCAACAAAATAAAGTATGAGGCTGGTAATGATAAACTTACACTACAATAAATAAACATTGGTAAAGAAACAACTTTCATATGCTGAAAAGAGTTGACGTTGGCTGAAAAAAAGGAAAAAAAAGGACAGACGATAAAATAAAGGTTATGCCGAATTGAGCAACCTATTTTAAACTAATTCAAAATAAAATTCTAGATGGAAACGTTGTTTTAAGATTTGGACAGCAGCCGAAAAAATCTCTTTTAAAACAATTATTAGATTTTATTTGCTCACCCATATGCAACATGGCAACAGGAAAGAAAAAAAATATAATTTGAATTTTGTCATCTTGAATTCAAATTATGTTTTTCGCAATCACGAGTGTGTGTGTATATGTAAGCGTGTGTGTTTGTGTGTGGGGGGGTATGTGTGTGTGTAGGCATGTGTATTTGTGTCTGTGTGCAGGCATGAGTGTGTGGGTATGTGTATGTGTGTGTAGGTATATGTGTTTGTGTCTGTGTGCAGGCATGAGTGTGTGGGTAGTTGTGTGTATGTGAGTGTGTGTGTGTGTGTGTGTTTGTGTGTGTATGTGTTTGTGTGTGTGTATGTGTGTAGGTGTATGTATGTGTGTAGGTGTATATATGTATATGTGTGTAGGTGCGTGTATGTATGCGTGTAAGTGTGGGATATTGACGAATCCTGGAGACGGTTTTCGCTAGAGGTGCAGCATCGTGAGGACCCGGTCGACGGTGATGGTGCGGAGGGTGGCGGTGGGAAAAATCAAAGGAACGCCACAAACACTCAAATGAAAGCAATAAGCAATCGTGATTGCTCAATAAAAATTCCTAAATAACGTAACGTTAATTAACGTTTTAATTAATATCTCCGCTAATAAAAGTCGTTGAATTACGAGATTGGTTTTATTGTTGCCTTGGGAAAATTTCGAATTGATCAGTATTTCGTTCGACTCTCGATTCGCAGCGATTCTCGAGAAGTTCGATCTTCAGATAGACAGAGAGACAGACGGACGCGAACAGAATTTAATAGCATGGAGTCCTGTGTTAAATATTTCCTTTTTTAACTAAAATAAATAATAACCTAAATAGAAAACAGTTTTTTCATACTTCGCATTTGTAGTGTTATTAACAAATTTTAAAAAACAATTTATAATAATGTATACATATTACATTATTATAAATTGTATACATTTTGGAACACATTGTCAATGTGTTCCAAAAATTGGAAAGAAAAATGAAAAAACTTTAAAACATTTTTTATAAGCATCTTTTTCTTTATGCACACAATTGTTATGTTGTTAATTGTTATGTTGTACAACACACAACGCACAGTTATGTGAGAAAACATATGAGCAACGAAATTTTTTAAAATTATTTTTACTGTTTCTTTATTCAATGGCAAATTGAAAGAACAATGGAATAAATCCACAAATTAAGAAAAAGAAAATTAACTTTCATCTATAACTTCACTTACATTGCTTGAATAAAAATGGAAATAAATTATGATTTTGAAAGTATTCCAAAAAGAGCAATTTCAAAAATTGGAAAAATAATGAAAACTCTTCAGAGACCCTATTTTTCAAAAACAAGCGTCTTGTTTTTATGCATTAAATTGTTATGTTATAGTTGATTATTGTGGTATATACACAATTATGTGAGAAAAATTATGAACAAGGAAAAAAATTCAAATGCTTTTTCCTATTTATTTATTTATCTGCACATAAAAGAGCAGAAGAACAAATCGACAACTTAAGAAAAAGGAAAATTACTTTTCATCTCTGACTTCACATGCATTACATTGCTTGAACAAAAAGGGAAATAAATTATGATTTTTAAAGGAATATAAAAAGTGCGATACAGTTTTCTAAATACAAATTCTAATGAATTAATGCATAAATAACATTTCCTTCCATGTTATCGGAAATTCTTTTTCAAAGAAATGCATATTTTTCGCGTTTAAATGAATTCTATAGAGCGCCGATGACAGAATTATTGCTACTTATTTAAATTTATTTTCAATGCCTGTGAATGCGCCTGTCGAGCTCATTCGTATACAGAGTTTCTGTTTCTGAAAAGAAAGTAATGTATTTTTTTAAATATTTGGGGAAAGTTTTAGTGCAATTTGAAAATTTATTCGGCACAAACTTGTTATTTAAAGCAATTTTCTATGATATACTGCTACGTTATGTCTAGTAGCAAAAAGGAACAAAAAGAAATGGAAGAAAATAAAAATGGTAAAAATAAAAATCTTTGGCGCTTTTCCGAACAAAAATCTTTATTTAATGCTACGTCTCGAAGAGATTTTTTTTTTCGTCGATCAATGCTTCTTTAACATAAATTACTTTCAATGGTTTTTCAAAAGGAAAAAAAATATTGTTCCTTTTTGAGCGCAAAATAACAAATTCGTTTTTGAAAGAATATTTTCTTAAGGCAAGAAAGAATGAATGCTGCAAAGAAACTCGAGATAATTTCCGGAATTATAATTAGGCAAAAAAAAAAAAAAAAAAAAACTTGCAATTCCATTAAAGGATTTTCAAAAAAAAAAACTTTTACTGCGCCTTTATTTTGAGCAATTTAAATTACAAGGGAGAGGTATTTCAATCTACGAATATTCTAATTCATGTGATGATAAAAGAAACAATTTCTTTTTTAAATGGTATCGCAATTTTTATTTCACTTAAGAATTTCCTAAGGAGAGAAATATCTTCTTCAAAGCCTCAGTATGTTTGGAGCGTCTTATGTACTACATTCGAAAAACGAAAACAGCAAAGAAAGTTACTCAATTCAGTGTTCTATACAGGTTTTCGTTTACGATAGAATAACTAATTTTATTAATATTTGAAAATGTGAAAAAAAAAACTTAATTTATCACATATGTTGTTTCTTGTTGACAGTTACACTGTAGGAATATAGGTTATAAAAAAATCATTTTGCTTGGAATATTCAAAGATGTCAAACAAAATTTACCCATTCGTCGTATATTTTGTTTCCTGGTCACAATTACGGATAGGATAGAATAATTTATTTAAAGAAGAATTTTTTTTTAATGTCAAATAAAAGAGATACATTCATCATACATTTTGCTACCTCTTAACAGATACGTATAGGATAGAGTAAATAATTTAACTAAAAAATTTTCGGAAATGTCAGATAAAACTTACACATTCTTCATACATTTACTAAGAATTACTAATATATACAGAATTACTAACTTAGTTTAGAATAGTATTCGAAAAAAACAAATAAAAATCGTACATATCATCAGATGCTTAACGCCTCTGTAAGAGTATTTCATGCATTGAAAATCAGATATATCTCTCAAAAATTTACTCAAGCGTATTTTCGCGTTATATATTTTAAATTAAAATTTAGCGTCGTGGGAAATGGGGCAAGACTTCATGATTAACTTAATATGCAATATTCTTTAACTTCATCATAACGCGATTCCGCGTCTTGTTTAGAATTACTATAAATCTTATTTATTGTGCAAAATATTTCTCTGCGTCCAGCGGAAAATTTGAGCTCTGATTTTCTTTCGCTGTAAAGATTTATTAAAAAAAAAAAAAAAACTTTTGAATCGTTTCCAAGCTAAGCGCAGTTTTCTGGAAAATTTGGCAAAACGGATTGTAATATCTCGTCGCAACATACCGCTGCTTGAAAATAGAAACCACCATCCTCCGTTAGGTATTCCACAGGGAGGACAAAATCGATTTTTATTCCATTTGACTTTTTGGAGCGCTGATTATCAATGAAACTTAGCGTTAGAGTTCCGAGCAGAGTATTGGAAATAATGTTTTACAACATATTCAAAATGGATTGAATAAAGTGAATAGAATTTCTAGCGGCAGGCAGGGAAGGTTCTATTTTAATAAAATATTTAAACATGTTTAGTATTAGTCGAAAGTTGACATCTTGGGCTACTTCAATTCGGACAAGTCTATTCGTTTTCTTTGTGCGCAGTGTATTCAAACTCGCAGAAATTATCACAAATCAACTTATTCGGAACTACTGTTTGACCACGGATTGTATGGAATTGGCAAATATCCAGTTAAGGCGATTCCATCTGAATGAGG
Organism: Uloborus diversus; assembly: GCF_026930045.1. Lineage (NCBI taxonomy): Eukaryota > Metazoa > Arthropoda > Arachnida > Araneae > Uloboridae > Uloborus > Uloborus diversus. The sequence continues at coordinate 111,152,048 of NC_072734.1, read as the reverse complement.
GGAAAAATAAAAATTTTATGCGAGTATTCCGCTCATTTGAATGAGACTCTGCTTAATTCAGAGGCCAACATACATCTGCAAAATATGACATCCCTGAAAACTAATAGATGCTTCCATTTCCGCGTGTAAACCGGATATTTGCCTTTCCATACAATCCGTGGTTAAACAGTATTAATGTATTCAAATTCAAATTCCGAAAAAAAATCGGGTAACTACTTAAAGTCACTTAAATGTTTTTTGAATATTATTTCAGAGAACATTCTGTGAAAAGGGAAAGAAAAATGGAAAAAAAGGTTGTACAATAGAGTGATAACACGTGCATTAGAGGTTATGCTTCTTAAGCTCTTGGTTTTTTCTTTTTTTTAATGAATTTTTAGTTTGTATGAATTTCTAATTAAGACAAGAGGGTCATTGTAGCATGCAACGGAAGTTGTACGACATCATGAAGTTTGTTTTTATCCATTCAGCAAATAATGGAAACGAAACATTAGGATATAAATTTTCATTGAATTGTAATGTTCAATATTGTTTTTACAATTACTATTTATCATTTATTTCAAAAGTTAAAAAACAAATATTCTTGGTATTAAGCAAGAATTTGTAATTATAGTGCGTGGGTAGAAATCCTGCAAAGAGTGCTATTAACCCATGGTCAAATCCTTGCAGCTGGTTCTTATGTTCAAGTTTTAGCTCTACTAACTGCGATTGGAAAAAAGTATGATTTCATTCCCCAAAGCAGTTTTATGTTGAAGTTACTCCGTCAGCGAATCAAAAGAAGCATAATTTCGAAATGTTAAACATACATCGAAAGTAAGTTGAAATTTTGGCTTTTAATTGAGATATATTTGAAAATCAGGAACCGTTGTACATCATAATACAAAGTAGGAAGTTTCTAAAAGCATTTTTTGTATTTGAAAACTAAGGATTTTTACTTGTTGCGGGTGTAACCTTACGGTGACGCTCGAAACACGTGCAAATCATTACCTTTCAAGTACAAAAAAAAAAAAAGTTTCTAGAAAATTGATGTTTCATATTACGTTACATAATGATGTCTTATATACGATTGATTTGGGTAGCGAGATAATGAGTTCCAACGATTATCTTCAAATATTATAGGACCATTTTATTCCAATACAGAATTTGCTGAGAGGACCAATCTGTGTATTTCAGCAAGACAAAGTGCCTACCCATACGTCTAACTCAATAAACATGTGGTTCTACATGAATAATATTCATTTCATAGACTGGCCATTGCTTAATCCAAACTTAAATCCAATGGAAAACGTGGCAGAACATCTAGCACGGAAATGAAAATGGCAGCCAATATTTTTTGCCCCAGGACCTTAAAGCAATAATAGAGCAAGCATGTTATGAACACTATGAACTAACCCCATGGGTAATACAAAACTTGATGCTTTTAATTAAAAAATGCGTGTTTGAAATAATTAGAAGCGATGGAAACACATTTTAACATTTGTAACTGTGTTTCTCAACCTTAAATATAGTTTATAAATTAAAAAAGGTCTGTAATTATGGGACACCTTAGTATTTGTTTTTCTAAATTAATCCAAACATGATGTTTTTTTTAATAAATGAACCCTAACTTGTGTTTCACGTACTGTTTATTATCATACGCATAGAAATTAAAAATCTCTCATTCGTGTTTTAACTATGAATAATATTTTTGGAACAGAGTGTAAATAGTTCTCGCTTTCAACTAAAATGCTAGTTGAATTGCGTGTGAAGAGTAACAGTCAACAGAAAATTGTCAAAGGGTACTTGACCTAGAGGCCAGATACAGGTTAAATAATCTTCAAACAGTTTGGCACGTCTAGTAAAAAACCGCATTTTATAATCCATCAATCGAGTTCACTTTATATTTCTAAATCAATTCTATTGCAATTCGTTTATTTTTTATTACCTTTTTCTCTGAACATTAACAGCAATTTTATGTTAAAAACCAAAGACATTTACAATAAAAATCTAAAAGCCTTCAAAAACGGTAATCTTCGAAGCGAGTATCCACGAAAGATTTCCGATACCGATACGTAGTACTAGAAAATTCTCGTCTGCTTTCAACACAAAATCTTTCGGTTACATTGTGAGTTCTATCCAGTTAGATCACAGATCGATTTCCCACTCTTTCTGTGCTCGAAGAGATAATTGTGACACCGGAATTATTCCAAAAGAAAATTCGATGGATAAGTTCTTTGCGAAGGACTGGAAAAGAACATAGGAAATCGAAAAAGTGTTACAATCTGCAACACTTCTTGCCGTCCAGTTGTTTGTTTTGATGCTGAAGATTCTCTCAAGGGGCTGAAAATTTGGAATCACGTAGTTTCGTACCAAAGTTGTAAAAAGAACGTGGTTGTTTTTATCTGTTGATTTTATGTCTGCATATAATTTTCGTTTTTCATGGGAAATAAATTTGAAAATGGGTATGTTTCCTTTAGTAAAAAGTACAACTTTTATTCACTGAAATTGGTAAAATAAGCAAAAAAAAAAAAAGGAAAATAATAACATGGACCCAGAAAATAGGGGAGACCGAGGTTAGTTGACATAAGGGGTTAGTTGGCATTGTGGTTTTAAAAATCTCCACAGTTGATTCAGAGAATCACTGAGCCTACCACGTGATCATCATGGATACGTCTATCTTGCATGATAACGCTAGCTGGATTCACCCATTAATTTGAGTGGAAGGATCGAAAAGGTGATTTTCGTTTCAGTAAGTAAAATTTTGATCATTCAGTATTTGTCGTTTTGTATAGTAACGTATTCACACAGAGGTAACATTCACAAGTTTTTAGTATCGTTGGGCATTTAGCTAAGAGGTTATAAGTTCATTTCTGCTGTAGTTGATGAACATTTGTTTTGGTTAACATGTTTATTTTACTTGCCCTGTTGGGGTTATGTGGCATACCTACTCGGGGGCTAGTTGAGATAAGCTGCCATATAACCCCGCAACAACGGATAAGTTAAGGTATGCCAACATTTAAAGACAAAAAAAATTGAAATGTGTACTTAGCTCCACTGATAAAATGGATGATTTAGAAATTAAATATATAGAGAGTAAGAATAGTTTAGGGTGGACTTGGATTGAGTTTGCGTAGTGATAATGATGAAGAAGATGAAATTTTGCCTTTGCAAAGTGAGGTTGGTGTGAAAAACTCAAAAGAGAAAAATGTTGTAGGGACTCAGTCATAAGATTAATGTTGTGGGTTTCATTGTGAGGACTATATAGCTGTGAAATACATTTACAGGGTATATATACCCTGGAAAAAATACAGAAATTGGGATTGGCGAATTTAAAGTATCTGCCATGAAGAAATATAAGGAAAATTTGTATTGGTCTGAATGCATGGATATAATCTGGTACAAATCTAATAAAATCATCGAAAAATTGAACCATCCATTATGATAAGCAGTGACGCCGCACTTTATTCAGTTGACATATGAATTAACTGGATGATTTGATTTTGACTTCTTATGATTTGCACATTTTTGTCAATATACTTTTTGTGTACTTAAATATGTGTTTTTTTCTTTTTTTTTTTTTGACATATACAATACTCAATTTCAGGCACATTAACATTACTTCTAACTGCACCTTACATAAAGACGAGTAGAAACGCTTGCCTCACATCATATGCCAACTTACCCCACTAACTATAGTGAAAGCCACTAACCTCGACTCAGGGGTTAGTTGGCACTTTTGAGGCGTCTTCGGAAAATATTTTTCACGAGTTTCCCAGTGAACTTTAGATGATGCTCACAATGTTTTTTTCTAGCCAAGATGTTACCCTATCAGAGGCATAAATCACTCTTACCGTTTACCAGAGAAAAATAAAAAAATCAAAAAGCGAAAATTGTGCCAACTAGCCCCGGTCTCCCCTACTTTTATTTTCCCAGCATTAAATTTTTAATATGTTTTTTTTTAAATGTCTGATTTTTAAACCAAGATGTGACGTCGTTGAGACGTCACAATGATGAAAGCCACATTGAACCGGAGCACGTGGTTGTCTTTGATGACAAGATATCGCCTTTTAATGATTTTTTCACCGCGACCGGTGTAGAATATACGTCAGTAGCAAAAATGAAAACAACGGCTGAATGTCGTTAAGGTTAATTATTTAAGAGAGAAAATACGTCAAAATTTTGATTTAAAAAAAAGTTACTTACTTCATGTTTTCCACAAAGCACTTTCAAAAAAAAATTTTTTTTGAAAAATAAGAAACAACTCAATTGTCTAAACTTTTTCAGAACTACGAAAAGTGCATCAATTAAAATGTATTAAAGCTGTGAAAAACACTTTTTGAGATAAGGATAAAAATGAAGAGATAATTAGATTTATATCTAAACTAGTTTTTGTTTACTGTACTTTCTTTATCGATGCAAGATATTAAAAGACCCTGTAAATGTAAATGGGAAAAATACAAAATCGCTAATATTTCAACGTTTTAAAATGTGGACGCGCGCGTTCTACCGAATCGCTTAACGTTTCCTAGTCAATAATAAGTTCCTCAACTTTCGTACCAATTAGTCTGCCCAAGGATGAAATGGAACTGGCAAACGCTTAGTTAAGAAGAGTCTTGAGAGTTTGCAAGAGGGGGACAAGTAAAAATTTGTGTATAAAATAACTTTATGCAAAAGAAAACTTTTAGGTTTATTAAAAAGGAGTAAGTCATTCTTTTATCGGTGTCATGTTTTTATAAATGTAGATTAACAAGATATTTTAATAGGAATGTTTCAACACCATGTTTCAAGCAGTATGTTTGAAACTAAACTATGGAACTGAATAAAAACAAAAATACATGCACCTGCTCTCAAAAAAAAAAAAATCAAAGTTAAATAAGCAAAAAAAAATGCTCCAAATATGATGCTTTTTACGGAGTTCAAACCAGTAGATAATCAAATGGCATTAGTTTTTTTAGTGGCATATAATTTATTTTAGTTTTTATTTTTATTCGGCTCTAATAAATGAATTTCCGAATAGAAAGAGTCAAAAAGGTTGTTTTTTTTTAAGTAAAAAGCTAAGAATAAAATAAAAGGATTCACATCCCAGGAATCATTTCTGTCAAAAATAAATTTGTTTATAACCTGCTTCAAAATATTTTTAAAACATAGACTTTCGTTACTTCTCTGGCATGTTTCCAACGGGTGATAAGGCCTGCAAAAATTTATTTTACTTTCACTTCATCTGTCGTTGTTCATCATAGTATAAAGAACAATAAGCAAAGTTTTTCCGTTATTTCTTTTTCGTTCTTTTACTTTCAAATTTCTGCTGCAAAAAGTATTCCTAACATTTTCCATTTTTCAGACGCATTAAATATTGCCTGCAAACGCTTCTGTCAAATAAATTTGACTCATTCAAAAACACCTTGAAATGTTTAAGTTGGCAAAATCTTTGTGTAAGTGCTCAGGTCAAATTGATTAAGTGTTTTTCAAAATAAGAATCTCCAATAAGATAAAGAGTTAAAAACATTTCAAGTTGAACACAAAACTAAGTTTATTGAAAAATTCCAAATTTGCCACGAAAGTTCAAAGCAAAAATAAAAATATAGAATTTATGAATTTTGAAAAATATTTTTAAAGAAAAAGAAAGAATGAAAGCTTTATTTGCAATTAATAATGTTATGTGTAATGTGTGGTGCTTTTGAAGCATTAACTTACTTAAGGGGGTCCGGGACACATTTTGAAAAATTTTTTATTATGTACTTTAGAGTTTTGAATTTTTTTGAACTGATTCATCATTTATTTAATAAGCAAAATCATAACATAAATATGAAAAAAATATATATTTTTATTTAAATTTAATTAGTTTTTTCCAAAAAAATGGGGTTGCTTTAAATTGCTATAACTCAAAATATTGTTGGTCAATTTTCAATTTTTTTTCAAAAAAGTATGCACAAATATCTAGGCTTTAATTTTTATTCGGCGATTTTAAAAATATTGATTCAATAAAAAATAAAAAATATTTGAAGAAAAATTTCGAAAATTTCGAAGATACTTTTTTTTTAAAAAATCATAATTTTTGCAGTATACATTTTTTTCAAATTCGCCGAATAAAAATTAAAGTAAATTGATTGAAAAAGATATGCTCCAAGTTTCATTACTTTATCTCTATCGGTTCCTGACTTATAAGAGTTTGAATGCAAGAAATCGGGAAAAATTGCATCATGGAGAAAAACGCGTTTAAAGTTTTAAAGTTATGTACACAGTCGTTAGATGCATGCAACAAAAATAACTATAACTTTCGTTCTATTTAAGGTAGAAACAAGATTCAAACGTCCTCTTAAGCAGAAAAAAACGGAGCAATTTTTCAAATTATAAAAAAAAATTGCAAAATTTGAGGATTTTTGTGTCCCGGACCCCCTTAACTGGAAGATTTCACAGCACAGAATGCAGAAAATCATATCAACATAGACTGCAGTACAATGCAAGATCCTTGAAATTTAGTTACCCTATTCCTTAGCTTTGCCAAATCAGCTTTAAACCACTAATCCTTTCGTTGCCAAAGAGTGTCCCCCTGGCTTTGAGAGATTCGAAATGCTTGTTAAGAGTAGTTTTATACCTTGTTGAGCTAAGATTGCGATCTGTTACATTTTTTCCACAAACAATAAAGGAATGTAGAAGAGGAATGCATGAATATTCGAACCCCTGAGGCCTGAACTCGAAAGTTCCAAATCCACAGTCCAACGTCTTAGCCATTTGGCCAATCGTACGCTCGCTAAAAGATGCCCAACGAGCCTTAAGCAGTTTTCACCTCAAATAAAACGAGCTGATGTGTGCATCACATGACTTAACTTCACTCCAATTTAATGTCATTTCTATATTACTGCCAATTTTAATGTCACTCAATAGTTTACTCTCTAAATATCACTAGCAGTGGCCAAATTGAAACAGATCTTTAAAATAAAAAAAAGCCAAATTTTTCGCCAAGTTGGTGACAATACTTGGCGACCAAAAGACTGGCGATGTATCGCCAAGTGTCCGACAAATTATAACACTACTTGAGTTTACATCGAAATTAACAATGATTTCCCCCCAAAAAGGGGCAAAAGACCCCTTTAGAAACACCCGAATGCAACCAAAAGAGGAGGTGCACAACTAAACCACCCCACTAGGAGTCTACGTATCAAATTTCAACTTTCTAGGACATGCGGTTCTGGAGTTATGCGACATACATACGCACATACGCATATCCGCACATACATACATACGTACATACAGACGTCACGAGAAAATTCGTTGTAATTAAGTCGGGAATCGTCATTACGGATATTTCGCGTGTCTATACGTTCTTCGGCACTTATTCACGTCTGGTCGAGTCGAAAAAAAAAACTCAATATTCATTCGGGGGTGAGTAAAATGGAAATTAAGGTCGATTTTCGAGTGAGCATTTTTTCGCGAATACAATACTTTCTTTTTTGTAAAAGGAAGTAAAAAAGCAGAATATGATGGTCACGTTCCTTAGCCATTGACCAACAACCCTTTCATAGCTGTCGAGTTTATTTCTCAATCCAACGCAGAGCACAATCTATCTCGCATACGTTCTAATACAACTCTTCCTTAGCTGCCTGGTTTATTTCTCAAATCAACGCAGAATACAGTCTGTTGCAGATTCATTCAAATACAACGATCACGTAGCTGCTTGTCCTCCCCCCTCCCCCCCCCCCCCCCCCCCCGTTTAAATTAAATCGACATTACAGTCGTTTGTGCCTACGTTGTAATACAACCTTTCTTCTGCTGTCAGTTTATTTCTTAAATCAACGCAAGACAAACTGTATTGCATATTCGTTGGAATACAACGTTCCACCACTGGTGTTTTTTTCCCTCAAGTTCACTCTAACTATAATTACGCTGCTATTTTTCACTGCTGTATTAAACATTATTTTTTTCTGTTTACTTGTTTGTAGTCTTCGTAGCAAAATGCGAAGACATTTTTTTGACTTTTAATAATACATAAAGTAGCTACTATTAAATGCCATATTAAATACATTTTCAAATTTATGCTTCCATTTGAAATGAAACATCCTAATTCACTTTCCGGAAAATCTCTCAAATATCTCAATTTATATATTTCGAAATTTTTGTTGATAAAATTGAAATCGCGAAAATATATTTTGAATCACAATTATGTAGTTTAAATCCATTGCATTTTACTTGTGTGTTTTCCACAATGTGAGACTTATTATTTTAAATCTAATCTCACTTTCCTCCGTTTGAGTTAAATTTCGAACCTAAATTGAAATAACCTGTCTGATTTATGAATATAGTAGTTATTCTAAATCCTCCTGTTTGCAAAGCAGTAAAGACGAATTAAGTTTACTTTGTAGGAAAGAAATATTTCGATTTATATGGAAATGAGTACTTGGCTTAAACTAGAAGATTTCTAAATATGAAACTAATAAATCTAAGAATGTGTTAATTTTTCAGTATTTTATTCAGTTTGTGAAATTTTAGTGAGACATGCGGAAAAGAAAGAAAGACTTGAATAATTTGAAGTAAGAAAATCAGTTCTGTTGCATTGCTGTTTTCAGAACATGAAATAAAATACCATAAAGGATTTATATATCCTAACAAATTTAGCGTCGCTTATTTATTTGTTGTTTAATGGTTCAAGAGTCAAAGCAGTCTATGACCATATTGGACGAGGCTCATTTTGGGGGGGATGCTTGGTAATCTTATAATAAAACATGACCTTGAAAATAATTTGACTTCAGGAACGAGGAACAAGAACTACGCCAGATAACCGAAGGGGCTGTTTGTAAATGATGTCACATATGCTTAAGCTATTCTGATTCCGCTCCCTTTGTTGTCACGAAGTGTCGCACTTCACCTTTATCCCCTTCCGTCTTCTAGTCACAAATTGTAACGATTCCATTAAACTTCTCCCAAATCAAAGCATGAGGTCATTTGTGGATGGCCTGTAAGAGAACTACCTCGACGAAGTTCTTTTTTAGCGAGATAAACGAAACATAAAACTCTCTCCATGGTTACACAGTGTCATTTAACCAATGGAGAAAGTGTCAGCTGTTCAATTCTTTTTACTTTCTTCCTACCCTGAAACATTTCTACTTATACAAAAGGGTGCTCATTCACTTTACAGCGAAGATCCCCCCCCCCCCCCACCCAACCAAAGAACCAGAACTTTCAAAGAAAAACGAAAAAATGGCCTTATAAACATCCTTCCTCCTACAAATTTCTATGTCGTTCTCTAAATCTCAACAAGATAAGTCTCAACAACTTAGAGACTAGACTTCTGTCTAGTCTCTAAGTCTCAACAAGGACACCCGCCCTTAGAGGTGCCCCTGCTTATTACTTCCGTGGGCAGGTAAACGGCAGTATCTACGGCAGAGGCGCCGACTTGCAAAAATTATTGAGGGGGCTAGACATAACCGGGGGTTTAGGTGGTTATGCAATCCCACGGAGGTCCCCCCCCCCCTCCCAAATAAAGGTCAGATTTTTGTACCTTGAAAATGCCAATTTACATATTTTCTGGTGTTTAATTTAAACAAACAAATGTGACATAGCGTTTCTACCGTAAAACAATCTAAAAAATGGTATAGAAATTTTCTAGTTACACTAGATCATGTCACTTGTCTTAGAAAGAGACAGTTTTTTGTTCTTTTCTACGGGGAGCCGTGCAGTGCCGTAGCGAGGCATTGAAAAAGGTAGGGCACTTGACTTGCATGGAAGTGCACTCCTAGAGATGTTGACTTAAAAAAAAATATTGTGAAGGGCGGGGGGGGGGAGTCTTTCCGCGGGAAATTTTCTAAATTTGAGATCAAAAATAGTGAGCTTCAAAGTTTTTTTTAAAGCATTTTAAAGTCATTTAATCTACATTAGAACCCCGAAAACTCGACAAGCCTGACACATATTTTTTGGCTTTGAAAAAAGGAAATAATAAACGCACAGTATTTTTGTAAAAAGGTAATTTTATTAACGCATGTTTTTTAAGACCAGTTGTTTTTTCATAAGTGATATCGGCTGACACATTCAAGTGTAAACGCAATTTCTCAATGTCTAGGTCATTTTTGAAAAACTCACTTGATTTTTCAAAATTTGTTTCACTTATTTTTAATAAAAGCAAGCACTCTTGTTCAACTGCAATGACCTATGTGAGTCCAGTTGATGTAAACCGCCCAATAATGCAAGATTGTACCATTTCACAAACCTCAATGTATTGCCTTGTAGTACTTAGAGATTTTGAAAGTGTGCAGTGAGCTGGCTTTGTTGTTTTCATACTTCTTTGGTATACGTCGATTCCGAGGAAGCGAAAGGATCATCATTTTGTGAAGATTTTCCTTTTAAACACAATTCCCAAAAGCATTCAAAACTATCACACCTCCCATTTAATATACAAATCAAACCCTCATATATTTTTTCCAGATCAGCAACACTTAGAAGAGCGCTCCGCAGCGCTGCCCACTACCAACAGACTTGACCCGTAAGTTCGCGCACTGGGACAAATTCTTAGTGTGCTTGCAGCACCGTAACACCATTATTCACACCACTCGTTTTCAGTTAACCTGCTTGCTACCATAATAATTATTTGTTTTAACTCATTACTGAATGTATTTTACAAGGTAAACTATCGTCAAACAAGGAAAATAAAAGATAAATTTATGAGTTTAGAAAGCATAAATATTTTTGAGGGGGCTCGGACCCCCTGAGGCCCCATGGAGTCGGCGCCACTAATCTACGGAAAAACGGTTTCGAGGTATTTAAAGAAACGTGATTTGAATTCAATAAACGAAAGGAAAACGTTGGAACTTGATTATTTTTTTTTTTTTCGCGCTTTATTTTCAGTGCAATCCAAATGAGCAGGCTTGTACAAGGAAGCTAACGTGCAATAGATGAAAAAAATGCTAAAGAAAAAAATGAAAAATAACGTATGTACAGTTACTACCCTACATCTACCCACTGCAGTTCAACAGAGAAGCAAATTTTTTCTTTTGGAGCTATGGGCTCAGGTTTGATCAGGACTTAGAACTAAATGTCACCTGCCTGATGAACAAACTACTGAGTATTATCCCTCAAGATCTCAGCAGGAACATCCAAAACCTGAATCAGATGACAAATGCTTTCAACCAGGATTCAAATTTTCGAGATCACTCATAAGTGCACGAACAAAATTGTCTTATATTTTGGGGAGCAATCGTCAAGCTGCTAATAATCTGTGGAAAAACCGCTAGTCTAGTATTACTTTTGGTGAGTAATATTATGCTCTCCAGAGGAGTTGTCGAGCTAAAGCGAAGCTCCTAAATCTACATGGTTTAAAACATTCCTGAAATTTTACGGTAAAATTTACTGGCGTCTATGTTGAGAGTAACATTTACCATAAAATAATTTGTTCTGTAAAATTTTACTGTAGAATAAACTAGAGTTAAAAGACGCATCATGGCAGAAGGTTCAATATAAGGACCTTCGCGTTGGCATGCGGCTTTGCTGACCACCACACGAGTTGGGACACATCGAGTGAGGTGAAATTCGCTGCTATGTGCTTTGCACTGTAAGTCACGTGGTGTATCAATTAGTGCTGCAAAAGTTTTTTTTTTTTTCGGTACAATTTCCTGCAAAGATGTTCTGTACTGTAAGCACTCAATTTTACAGTAGTATTTACGGTAAAAGTTTCCAGAATTTTTAACAATGTATTGTCAAAATAGGACCTCTAAATGAGGCTACAGTTCAAACTAAAACACGTTCCTCCTGAATGAAAGTCTTTCTCATAAAAACGTAACTGCGTTTTCGTGGAGACAGCCACTTATCAGCACCAAGTTTTTCGTATTAATTGATATGGTCGGAGCAAACGAAACAGAACTAATCTTTGTCATAATTCAAAGTCACACTTCATGCATTTTATGTACCACATTTACTTGTGAATAGACTGACCATATTACAGACATTTCTACCAGTAAGGGAAGTTTCAAAACGACTGCAGGTTTTCGAATTGCATCATCATATTTCTTTGCGCAAGTTATAGTGCAGTTAAACTCTTATACTACATTCAGTACTGCATGAACATTTTACTTTAACGTGCACATGTGGAATCCAAAATTCTATTAATGAGAACGAAATATTGGTAAATCTAATTGTTCAAATTCATTTGTAAATCCCTAAAGAAACCGAACAATTTAATTCTCCAAGTCCCGAATTCCCGTTATTATAACTTTACAATTCAATTTTAAAATCTCGTAACACTTTACAGTAGCTAGAAATAAATATACGGAATCTTCAAAGAATTTCTAGTAGGATGTATACTATATTATTCAGTAGGGGAAAGTCATATCCATATTTTAAAGACTTGTTATCAGCAGTGTCCCATGGGGGGGTGAAATAAGATAATGCGTTTCATATTTTAATTAATGCATTAATAATGAAACTCTGCTAAAATTTACTATTTCAAAATGCATATTTCAGAGAAGTCTTACGAAATAGATGGATACAGCGGCTAATCGCTGTTATCAGTGTGATACGAAAGTATATTTTCGAAAACGAGAATATTTTAAATATTATTCAATCATAACTTTAACTTTTGATTTTTAAGTCAGTAACCTTTCTGAAGAACTCAAAAACTTTTTTTAAACGCATATGAAATACATAAAATAATAATGTATTCATATTTATCAGCAAAACTCACGCATCTTTTTAGAGCTGTTTAAAAACAGTAGTATGGAAAAAGCTTGATATAATATGATAACACACATAATATTCTACACATGTGTTGGTGTTTCGTTTTTTGTACTTAATTCTTGTAATTTCATACTTTTATGTAATAAAATGAAAACAATTTGTGTGTTCGCAAGATTATTTCATAACCTTTTTTTTTTCTCACTTAAACTAATCTTCACGTAACTATTCTTACAATGTAACCAGAAAATAAATTCAACTATTTTTTTTGATCTATGAAACATAAAGAAATAAATCAAAAATTCTTTATTAACAAAAAAATTTTTAACTATGCGTTTGCAAACAAAATTACTTAAAAGCTAATACATTTATGTAGAAAATTCTAACTTGAACTTTAAAATATCCTTATTTTTGCGTACTATGCGGGAACCTAAATGCCGCATGAGAGCAAAACCTTTTATTTGACGATAATTCCCGGCTTTATTACTCACAATTTTCAACTTGAAAAAAGTTTAGCATTTTTTCTCTTATTTAAAAAAAAAAAATCTGAAAAAAGTTTTTTTTTTCTTTTTCTTTTTTTTTTTTTTTGAAGAAAATTATAAAGTTTAGGCCTCTTGCTGACACCTAAATATATTTTGGCTTGAATGAAGTTTTTTGTGTAGTATGTGGGTCTTTAGGGGCAACTTTTCATCAGCATGACAAATTGAATTTCGAAAAAAAGTTTTTTTCGATATACCCTAATATACGCACTCACATATATACGTACATACGGACGTCACGAGAAAATTCGTTGTAATTAACTTGGGGGTCGTCAAAATGGATATTTCGGGTGTTTGTACGTTCCCAGGCTACGTGTGGTCGCGTCGAAAAAAAAAAACTCAACATTCATTCAACATTCATTTCGTAATTTCAACAAAATTACCGCTTCCGCTTATATCTGTTGGATTCTCAAAAGCATTTAAAAGATAAAACTTTATTTGCTATTCACTCATCTTACGCCATGACTACGATTTCTACTCGGTGCGTTATCATAGTTCATCGGCAAGATCAAACTCGAAGCTTATCTTGGCGCATTTTTTTACAAAAAACATGAAAATCACAACTTGTTGCAACCAACATGAAGAAAATGATGGAGATTCCCCTTGCATGTTAAAAAATATTGACTTTTTCACTGAAAAATTACGGTTTTAGCCCAATATTGTTATGTAAAAATAAAATTGGCAGCAAAAAAGGAAGTTAAATTTAGAAGTTCGAACTCAATTAAAAAAGCCGACTTTTCCGATATTACACAAACAGAACAACAGACACACATTTCCTCCATCTTTGAAGCAAACTTCAAAACATTTTATTTTTACTTTCTTTCTTTCTCTCTCTTTTCTGTCGTATTTTAATTAATTTATGGTACGCTATTTTTTTTAAACTTTTACTTTTTATCGTTTTTTCGGGTAACTAAGGTATAAATGATACCATTAAATTATTATAGAAAAATTATTAGTTTAAAATTCAATATGAATTATAAATACTTTAATAAAGATATCATTTTGACTGCATTGAAAATAGTGTCTGCGGTTGACCGTTATTGTTCTTCTTTTGATGTTAATACTGCAGAAATACTGATACAGTTTTGACGTTTTTATAAGATCAGTTAACAAAGCTACCCCCTGTGACTTTATTTATTTATTTATTTATTTTATAATTTTCACAGGTGTCATACGTAGTATTTAATATATAAGAGTTACCGGGCATGAAACCAATTCAGGATTAATAAAGCATGAGCGCTTAGGAAGAAAACAGAAAATTTTAAGCATGACACAAGTTGAAAAAAAAAAAAGATATAAACCAGTGCTTTAATTGCATGACAGTAGAAAAAAGAATTGCAAAAAAATATTTTTAAAACCTTTTTTAAAAATTTCAAACACGCAATTTTCATGCAGAACTGATTTGGGTAGTGTATAAATTTCATCATAATATTGCTATTGAAGAATAGCACAAAAATTTCAGAGGTAATTACCAAAAAACTATCTTCCTATTAGATTAAAATAAGATTCTAATAGTTGTCTCGAAGGTGACATTTGATATTGCACTGTGGCGTAGCTACGGGAGGCGGAGGGAGACGGTCCGCCTAGGTTGACACACAGGGGGGGGCGGTCCTCCTAGGGTAACACATGGGGGAGGGGGTGACATCCAAAGTGGAATTGCAAGTTTTGGAAAAACATGAAGCTAAAATGCACTACAAATTAAAAAAAAAAATTCCGGGATGTGTGAGCTCTGGTGAGTGAATATTATGGTCAGGATTATGTTCATATTGTCAATGCTTAGACTTCATAGTGACTTACTCTTACACGAAAAAACTAAGCCCCATTTTCTTTTACTGTGTTTGAGATACGTTTGAAATAATTAAGAGGCCGTCAATTTCAACCCCCTTACTTTTTCCACCTCTCGACGGCCTACACATTTGCTTCTAGGTCTAGTTATATAAAAAGTCATCATAGCTGTTATTTGTCTTTTGTACATTAGCCTACAAAACATTTAGTTCCAAGACAAATGTAGTTATTTCTGAAAATTGTATGAATTTCATGTTTTCATGTTCATTTGGAATACCTGGGAAAACAGAGGGGGAGTGACACCACAAACTACCTACCTGGGTGTCAAACATGTTTGGTATGCCACTGGTCGAGGTACGCCACTGATCGAGCACGCCACTTACATCGAATTTGTTATTTTTTCCTTGCGTACTATGAAAAATTATATGAATATCCCTGCCACTTATTAACAACATGTATTTCCGAAATTTTTTAAATTAAGGAACTTTATCATCGTGAGTATTGTGTGCGAGTAATACCACGTTTCTGATATGCATACTAATATTACTAAAGTGCTTGTTACATGGGGTGGTTTTTTGCATAAAGCCTTAGTTGTAACTATATGTCACACAAGTTCAATTAATTATTTTAAGAGCAGTAATTAACCGTCCGACAAGAGCTGTAATCAGTTGGGAAAACCTGACTTAAACCAGGGGATAAACTGCATTGCCGCAAGCAAATTTTGAAAAGTTTTAAAGCTTGGTAATCTTTAAGTATTTTGCTTAATTTTCTTTCCCCAATGCCTCAAAAAAATTACTTCTTCTTTATCTTTTCTAATAATAAAGCTGAAAGTATCTCTGTCTGGATGTCTGGATGTCTGTAGGATGTCTGGATCTCTGTGACGCGCATCTCGCCCAGACCGGTCAGCCGATTTTCATGAAATTTGGCACAAAGTTAGTTTGTAGCATGGGGATGTGCACCTCGAAGCGATTTTTCAAAAATTCGATTTTGTTCTATTTCTATTCAAATTTTAAGAACAAAATTATCGTAAGATGGACGAGTAAAATACGAAATTATCATAACGTGGAACCGTAACATGGGCACAAGCCAATTTGCGAGATACGAAATTATCATAACGTGGAACCGTAACATGGGTACAAGCCAATTGGCGAGAAAATTCACCATACGTTATTTGTAAATATACAGGCGAACCAAAAGACCTTTTAATTTTTCTATTACGGGAAAAGCCGTGCGGGTACCACTAGTTATAAATAAAATGTGTAAATTGCGATTGATAGTTAAGTAGTAACTACTACGAAACTAATGAATAAGTAATAACTAATAATAATAATGACTAATAAATAAGGCAGAGAGCAATGTGCTTGTGCGTATGCATATTTTTGGGGAGAGAGGAAGGGATACATACTGCTTCAAAATTTTATGGGTGCAAATTAAAACAGTACATTTGAGGGGGAGGGATGCAGAGAGCACGGGGAAATGACCACTAGCGCGACCTGCTCAAAAAAGCTAAAATAATGCAGACACTACCCGTGACTTCATTGCAAGTCAATATGCGACCCTAAAGAGGAGAAGTTCAAAAAAGAGCTGATAGAGCCTAGCTATTTTCAGAAAAAGCAAAAAAAAAAAATGTTTCTCCTATATCCAACGCGAATAAGCAGCAAATGATTTTTTGTCTTCTTACTTCCTTTTCCAAAAAAGGAAGTATTGTATTCGCGAAAAAAATTTCACTCAAAAATCGACCTTAATTTCCATTTTGTTCACCCCCGAATGAATGTTGAGTTTTTTTTTTCGACTCGTCCACACGTGGATAAGTGCCTAAGAACGTATAGACACGCGAAATATCCATTTTGACGATTCCCGAGTTAGTTACAACGAGTTTTCTCGTGACGTCTGTATGTACGTATGTATATGCGCATGTGCGTATGTATGTCGCTTAACTCAAGAACGGTATGTCCTAGAAAGTTGAAATTTAGTATGTAGACTCCCAGTGGGGTCTAGCTGTGCAACTCCCCTTTTGGTTGCATTCGGGTGTTTTTAAGGGGGTCTTTTGCCCCTTTTGGGGCGGAAATCATTGTTAATTTCAATGTAAACTCAAGTGGTGTTACAATTTGGCGGACACTTGGCGATATATGACCAGTCTTTTGGTCGCCAAGTTTGGTCGCCACTTGGCAACAAATTTGGAGATTTTTTTTTTTTTAATTTTAATCTGGTTTCAATTTGGCCACTATTGGTGATATTTAGAGGGTAAACTATTGAATCACATTAAAATTACCAATAATGGGAAAATAACATTAAATTGGAGTAAAAAGAAGTCATGTGAGGCAAACATCAGCTCGTTTCTAATTTTAGATAAAGCAATAAGATTTTTCAAAAACTTGTGCTAAAATATTTATGATAATTTAGTTGTTCAATTTGAAATGTTGAAATTAGTTGCTTTTGATCGACTAGTTGGAATTAAATTCTATTTTATTGGGCTTGCTGTGATTTATACTTTATACCCTTTTTACACAATAGAACTAATGCTATTTCTTTTTAACTGATATAACAATCTTAAATTAGAAACAAAACAGCTTTTATTGCAGTTAAGGAGATGTGAAAACAACAAATACTAATTTTAAACTAATCTTAAAAATACGAAAAAGGGCTACAGGCAACACCTGCAGCAAAGAATCATGCGAAACAAAAATCAGCTCTGCGATAGGTCAAGTGAGAAATAGTGATTTTGTGTTTGACTACTGAAAAGGAATTAACTTTTTTTGAACAAAAGTTATTTTCTCTATGCGGTTTTAGGAGAAAAATAAAGTGTCGCCAGTGCATTTTTCTTGCGCTGTGTTTTTTAATTTGTTAAAGAACAATTCGCCTTCCGTCAGGCCCGTCGTTTCGAGTATTTCCTGGCAGGGGGGGGGGGCAGAGGAGGCAAGGGCAAGGAAACAAAAACCGTGCCCACGTTTTGTAAAAATATTATTTTTTTTAATCCAGAGAAGGTAATCTACCTCCTGACCGCCTAAATGGCGAGTTCGCCTTTATTTTACTTTTGATTTTTTGCGACTTAAACTGTATTGAACGTCAACTCATCACGTATTTATTTATAGCTAAAATTTGATTTTCGTTGAATTCTAAAAACCAAACTCTCGCGTTTATTAAAATTATCTATCACATTCAATAAAGTTACGGAAAGGAAGTGGGAAGATTATCACCAACCCTCGCCGAATTGTATGAAATGTGCACTTAAATATAGTACTAAATAACCCAAAAAGAAAAAAAAAACGAACCATTTAGGTACAGCTTATCGCAAGCAAAAACGAAGGTGCATAACTTAAACGCTGTGCGAATCCTATATACGGAATTTCAACCTTCTAATAGTATTTTTAAGTCAAGTGAAAAACACGAACATACGTACGCACATACATAAAGAGTTTTTTAGAGGTATAAACTTTAAAGTTGGCAACACTGTTTGATATGTGTGCCATTTTGATAGCTGTCACCTGCTTTATGTTCAGTTCGGTTTGCCATTTCATCAT
The DNA here is from genome assembly GCF_026930045.1 of Uloborus diversus. Classification (NCBI taxonomy): domain Eukaryota; kingdom Metazoa; phylum Arthropoda; class Arachnida; order Araneae; family Uloboridae; genus Uloborus; species Uloborus diversus. The sequence goes on along the minus strand of NC_072734.1, from coordinate 111,133,570 downwards.
GAATAGACAACAAGGCGTTGCAACATGCCACACAGCGCGTGTCACAATTGATTTATTGAAAGAAACGGTTGATGAACGAATAATTTCGCGTAATTGACCCATGAACAGGCCTGCAAGATCATGCGATTTAACACCACTGGACTACTTTTTGTGGGGCTATGTGAAGTCTCTGGTCTACACCGATAAGCCACAGACGATTGACGCCTTGGAATAAAACATTCGCCACCTTATTACTGACATACGTCCTCTATTGATGCAAAAAGTGAGAAAATTGAACTTTCCAATTGGACTTTCTCCGAGCCAGCCGAGGTGGCTATATGCCAGAAATCATATTTAAATAAAAATGGCAAAGAATCATCTTTCGAAAAAAGCAACATTCATGGCAATTAACAACATTTAACTGTGTTTTATTTGAACCTAAACTTCTCTACTTCTAAAAAAAACACCCTTTACATACATACATATGCACACGCACATGCATGCATTCAATCATACATACGCACATACCCTTTTTTCATGCATGCATGCATTCATTCACACAAACATACAATTTAAAGTTTTGTAAGACATTCCCATGGGTATTAAGAACTTTAACTTTATGAACTATCTTGCCACATTAATACGCGATCAGTGAGAATGTGTGTTACGCGTGCTTAGTTGGCGGGATAATGCCGCGAGTCGAGAATTTTTAAGTGTTGATGTTGCGATGTATGTTCTTCATGTTTTTGTTATGTGTTGTCAGTAATCAAATTTTTATTTATTATTGTGTCGTCATTGTTGACATAGTTAAATCCCCTAAACATGCCGTCCTCACATACATACCAACATGCATACATACGTACGCACTAATAAACATGCACAAATACGAATACTTTTTACGTGCATGTGCGAACAAACGTGACGAAAAAGGGGAGATTATTTTCAGTTGAAATTTGATAAAAAAGAAATGTTTGCGACTGCAATACTTCCTTTACTTTGTTAAAGGAAGTAGTTATAGTATAAGGAAAATTTAACATTAATTGTGAGATTTCCAAAGAAAATGTGCAAAAAACCCAGAAATGCTTTGCGAAAACAATATAAATAAAGCTTGAACTTTATCGAAAAATAGCAAAAATTGATAAATTTGACAGCAATTTACAAAAAAAAAAATCCTGAAATCGGTTTCAACGGTCTGTAATAAAATATCAATGAAAAGAATCTGTTGCGTAAATAAGTTTATGCTTCATTTCTCCAATGTGTCAATGCATATTTGAAGTGTATTAAAAAATACAAATTTTGAAGCAGATTTTGTAAAATAAAAATTTAATAAATTATTTCAATATTAAAACGTTAATGATTTCAAAGAGTGTACAAAAAAAAAAGATTTTAACACATAGATTTTCAATTTTTATTTTTTTAAATATTTCACAAAAAAAAATTTTTTTCCTTCGTTTAGTCAATAAACAAAACTGGGCTATTTTCCACATACTTAACTCGTTATACTTTAAGCTGCAGCTTTTCATTGATATTCCATCGTAAAATTTGACAGCAATTTACAAAAAAAGAAAATCAGGAAATCGGTTTTAACGGTCTGTAATAAAATATCAATAAAAAGAATCTGTTGCGTAAATAAGTTATATGCTTCATTTCTCCAATGTGTCAATGCATATTTGACGTGTGTTAAAAAATACAAATTTTGAAGCGGATTTAGTTTTGAAATTGCGTCATTGCGTTGCGAAAACAGTCAGATGAATAATATATGCTTCACTAAGTTATAAAGTTAATTATAACTTAATGAAGCATATATTATTCATAAAATTAGCATAAAGTTAATATTAAGTTAAATAAGTTATATGCTTAATTTCTCCAATGTATCAATGCATATGTGAAGTGTATTAAAAAATACAAATTTTGAAACTGATTTAGTTTTGAAATTGCGTTATTACACAGTCAGATGAATAATTCATTGCGATTCACTGCTGCTATACTTAGATGAAAGTAATTAGTGCATCATCGAAAACCAAATTGTACTCGCCACGAAAACAGCAACCTTCATCTGCTAACTTCCAACTAGAAAGATCCTTCACCTATCATGCTGAGGTGATTATTATAAGAGCAATTAATTAAAAGGTAGTTTGGATAAGGTTTTTCGCTTTGCTAACGATTTGGGTGTCATTCACTGGATAAGTGTACTGTTAGACGACCAATGAGATGGAAAAGCAAACTTACGGTTTAATAACGTATCTATTTCTTCAGGGATACCAGTTTGCCACATTCGAAGCAGAGACACGGCGAAATGAACGAAACACACGCATCGAAATCCTTTTTTTTTTCCTCCGTGCTGGATAAATTAAGATAGATTCGTCTTAACTGGCAACATGCCAATTTCGCATGAGAAACGTGGTCCAACAGTAAACTATAAAACTGGAATTACTCAGGAAAGTAACCTTATTTTCCTTGAGATGAAACGGTACCATGAAATTTGGGTGGGAATTTGCAGTTTGCGATAACCGCTGACATTTCCATTAGTTATCTTCTGTGTTCACTTCACTGTCTTACTGATGCAGAGGTATTTTACCGGCATACATTTCTTTCCTACATTAATTTCTTTTTTCATCTTTTTTTTTTTTTAAATTCGGAGGGTTGAATTTCTTACATTTCCAAAACTACGTACTTTTTGCTATTCAATTACAACCAGTATTATCCTGCGTATTACTTAGTATTTCAGCATACATTGCTTAACAAGGCGCATTCGAGGAATGAATAGTTCCAATAGCATTAAGCATAACATCCATGGAATGCAAACCGTGACTATGCTGATGCTTGAGCGACAAATTTCAAGAAACACTACATTTTAAGCAATATATTTTAGGAATAACTAATGTCAAAAGCATGTTCGACGACTACATTGTAGCTACAGCGGTTCTTTGGCTAACTTCCGTAAATCATCCCGTGATTTCCATAATTCCCGCACTCGATTTTCAACTGCTTACCCTCTCTCCAAACATTTTTCTCTATTCTATAGTATATAGATTTTTTTTTTTAATTTCATTTCATTTAAATGAAACGTGGTGTAATTCATGATTGTATTGTAGACTTTTTGTTGATTGGGTCAACTTTCCGCAGCGTCATGTGAAATTTTTTCGAAAATTTCTCATTTGATATCATATGCATTACGCAATTGAATAAAATCGATCTTTTTCTCAGAAATATTCAAACTAATTCTGGTTACTCATTTTTAATCAAACAAATGGGGGAAAACGGGGGGAAAGCTAAAGGTAAAATAAAATTAAAAAGACAATGATAAAAGGAAGGCGGGGAAATCTGTTATTTTGTTTTCTCCCTGAGTGATTACTTCACCATACCAATTTTCTAATGAAAACAATGTAACATAACAAAACGAAAAGTAGATTCGTAAAGAAAAATTATCGTATTGCATGAAATTAAAAACTGAGTATATAGTAGGTTTTTCAATAGAACTTTGCACACGGCTATCTTAATGTTTAATTTGAATAATCTGCGATGAAGATAATTTGTTAAAAAAATCAAATATGGATGTCCTCCTATGTCTGTGCTTGTTTTTTACATATAATTTGTTTTCATAAATGTTATCTCCCGATTTATATAAAACATTCAAAAATGGAGGAAGCAATACCCTTTTTTTTCAATACTGATTCCTGTCAGTATAGAATTTTTTGTTAATCCCCAGTTTCGCCGACATTTCAAATCCCCCCCCCCCTTTACTACATCAAAAAGTATGATTGAAACAGAAAGGGGGGAGGTGATTTTGTGTCGGCGAAGCTGGGAAGACACCGTATTTTCAAGAAATAGTTTGCTACGAAACAAGCGCTCGATTTTACGAACTCTTGGGGATCACGAAAAATTTTCATAAAATCAAGATTTCGTAAAATCGAATATTATTGTTTCCATACTATATTTTTTGGACCTGGTAAATTCCCCGTGAAATTGCGACTGTTCGTAAAATCGAGCGACAACTGTACAACAAATTACGAAAGTGCGGATAAATAGGGAACCTTACCTTATCGATATGCAAGAGAAAATTTACTCCAAGTTTTCATTTTGCAAGTACTCCTCCAATCACAGTAATCCAGATGTTTCACAAAAAACGGACACCGTATCTTTTAAACTACTAAAATCCAGGCATTCATAAGTGTTCAGTGAATTCAAGTCATCGTTAAAAAGTGTACATAATTTTAAAGTTTTATGATCCTTAATCGGGTTGTGACCATGGTTGGAAAAATCCATTCATTTTATTTGTTCATTATTATGAAGACCTTTTTTTTACATTCTCATAGTGTTAGAACGTTTCTTCCATTTCCACTATAGGAACAGAAAAAAATAATTTTTTCCGCATTTGGTTGAAATTATGAACTTATTTCTTATTTTATACTGCTTGCAAAAATAAAGCAGTAAGTTAAAAAAGAAATCTGTCAGTTTGTATTCAAATAACCGCCTAAAACATTAATTTAAAAGTTTAGCAACAGTATTAATATTCTACAAGTCTGTCACACACGGAGAATTTTTACACTTTTAAAAGAGGTATTTTTTAAATGACCACTCTGTATAAAACAACTTTAAGAAGATGTCCACTCCATGAAATAAATAGAAAGAGAATGGAAAATAGAATGAAAAACACTGGGTAAGTATCAATAAGCAGTAAATTCCTCAACGAACAGTTTTGTTCTCTCGGAATGGCTCAAATTGACGATAGTATTCCATGACACACCGAGAGCACCGGTATCTTCCTACGGTTTGATTTGGAGCGTAGCGTGCGGAAATGTTCCATCCATGCGGCCGATTTTTTTATTGCTTCTCCAGCGGCACGCGAGAAACATGTTGAATATCTAGCGCCATCTAGTGATCTGTATGCACTTTATTTTCAACTCGGTGTTCACGGAGGTGAAACATGCTGCATAATTTCATGAAATAAGAATTATTTCAAAGCAAAAAATATTTACATTTTGAGATAAAATAGCAAAAAGGCAGCAGGAAATAATGCAAATGCTTTTCTTGCAAAAAACTAAATTATCCTCAACACAAGGGCGTCCCTAACTTAAATTTTTGAGGAAAATGGGGGGGGGGATTCTCTATTTGCGAATTTAACTCCAAATTTTGGCGAATGAGAAAATAATAAAGGCATGCTCACACACGTAAATTTTATTAAAAGAGACATTTGGGCAGCTAAACATCGCAATATAACAATGATGTCTCCAAATTTGCAGAATTGTCAGTAAAATAAGAACATTTTTTGATTTTTTCCTGGGGCCCCCTGCTTCAGCATCAGAGGCAATTAACTAAATGAGAAATGGTGTGCCGCATAAATATTTCCTACCAGGGGTAAAATAAGCAATATTTTAGTGAATATCGCGCTCCGGAACTCCTGTAAAAAGCAAAGAACAATCTTTCCTTAACCTGCAGTTCTTGTAAAACGTTCTTGAAGCAATATTTTTGAGTCACTTTCATTTATCTGTTTAGTTATTGTCTGCATTTATGGAGGCAGTTAACAAGAAACTAAAGACAAACAACTTCCTAAGAACTGTAATCTTTTTAACCACGATGGAACGAACCCACGATATTTAAGAAATGGTGAGTGACATTTACGTTTCCTATCAGGCATATAATAAGCAATTTTTTATTGAACACTGTGGTCAGTAACTCCTAAAACTCTTGTAAAAAGCAAAGAACAATCTTTCCTTGGAGCGCAGTTCATGCAAAATGTTCTTGAAGCAATATTTCTGAGTCTCTCTCATTTATCTGTTCAATTGTTGCCTGATGGAATAAGTTTAAAACCAAGCAACTTCCAAAGCTTTGTAACCTTTTTAACCAAAATTAACTATTTGAAAAATGGTGAGCCACATAAATCTTTTCTGCCTAGAACATAATAAGCAATAGTTTCAAATTTTTGTCAACTTTGTGCTCAGTAATTCCTATTTAAAAGACGTATTTCACTAATTTGGTTTTGACAGTTAAAGCAATACTTCTTTTTAACGGCCTGTCACTGTCTACTCACTAAACTAGATTCTTTCTTGTCTAGGATACTAATTATCTAAATTCTTGTTTTCTTTAGTAAACAGGCATGGATCTTTATTATTCTGCTTTCTTTTTTTTTTTTTCATATTTAAATGCTGCATTTACAAGAAGAAACTTATAAATAGAAAATGTCTTCAGCAAAGTCTGAAACTCTTGATGAAATGACACGACTGCAGAATTGAGCCATATAACCCTTAATTAAAAAATTCTTCCGGGAGCATTTTCGAAGATAGTCCTGTTTCCCATTCCGAGTGGGATGTCGGGAAGTCAGTCTTCCATTCGATATAATGAGGGACGGGGAACTCCAGCTCCAGAACTACCCCATCATAAGCGTAATCGGTTGAAGGCCAAATAGTTATCTTCTACAAGAGGGTGGTACGGGCTGGAGATTAGGAGGGCGGTCGGAACGCCGGATCGCGAAAAGAGAAATGGTGAGGGGGATGTAGAGAATAAGATATCGTCTGGGGAACAATCAAGTCAGCTTCCTTGGCCATCTCCTAGGGTGCTTTGTAATGCTTGTCTCCTTCATCCACAAACGATTATGCAAGCGTCTTCAGGGGTCTTGATCAAGCTGAGGGAAGTATACTTGTAGTTGAAGTTTAACAATGCTTGAGGGGTCTCAAAAGACCACAATGCGAGAATCTTTAGAGACCTTCATTAAGCTTAGAAAGGCAGATTTCAAACAGAAATTTAGTTCTTGAATTTTAACAATGCCAACATCACACGAGTTTTAAAGCTCTTGAAAATCAAACTTCTTTAATGATCTTCAAAACTATTAAATTCAAATTGAAAAATGCCTACTTGCTGTTGATGTAGCATTTACTTAGCGCAATATTTCAAATTACATGAAGATAGTTTCAATAATGTTCTTAAGAGTTTTTTCAAGGAAGAAGCTATAAAGATAGGACGTTTCAACCAAAGCAAGAGTGTCCAACTTATGACAAGGGGGCCACATGCAGTCACAAAGAAGATCCGTGTGGCCTGTTGTTCCATTTAGTTTTGCAAATTGAAAACCACCATTAGTCACGATGTTTAGAAATTGGTTCCTGGAAAACAGATGTAATTAACTAAACAAGAATCAAGCAATGATAACAACAGTTCTTGATCAGTAATTTTCTTTCGGTTTCCATGTTTTCAAATATTGTAAACAAAAATTTTGAATAGTTTGAAATTTTACGTGTATCTTGTCCGCAAGAGTCATTCAATCATAAGGGGCTCTGGCAAAATATAAAAGGAACGGTTTCACTGAAGTAAAAGATCAAATATGTCAATTTTTAAAGAGCAACCTCAGTATCTAAATTTCCAAATCCTTTGAATGTGACTTACATCATAAGCGTCTCGAGCTTTTTTTCTCGGAATGACAGTAATTATGCTACAGAAATTACCCAATAAGTATGCATGACTTTTACTGAAACTGTTTACAAAGCAAATTATTTCATCCGTGGACAAAAGAAAAAAAACCTGTCGAAATTGTTTCTTTCAATTTGCTAATTATTTCTACTCAATGTTTGTTTTCTTTCTTTCTCTCTTTTCCAGAACAGCAAAGAGTGGTTTTTTTTTTCGATTTATTTACCAAAAAACATTCATGTTTTTTTTCAAAAAGACTTAGTTTTCTAGATGCAATTGCGCTGAAACATTGCAAATAATTAATGCAATTCAAACAAACATGGTTAAGAAAACGTTTAAACATAATTACCAACAGTCTTGTTGAAACAGAACCACATATTTGAATAAGTACAATTTGTAAATGTTTTACATCAAGCACCATTATGTAAAATAAAAAATTAGTAAATAGTTTCAATATCAAAACCTTAATAAATTCAAAGAGCGTACAAAAAAAAAAAAAAGGTTCTAACACATAGAATTTGAATTTTTATTTTTTTAAATATTTCTCAAAAAAAAATTTGTTTTCTTCGTTTAGTCAATGAACAAAACTCAGCTATTTTCCACATACTTAATTCGTTATACTTTAAGCTGCAGCTTTTGATTCATATTCCACCGTAAAACAACGAAGTTATTTTTACTATTTGTTTAAAAGAAAAATTGGTACACTAATATCCTTTTGATTTTACTCAGAAAATCGTCTTAATGTGATGGTAAACTAATATTTTTGCAGAGGCAAATGTAATTAATTTTTACCTCAATTAAATCGTTATGACCTCGGTTATATCGCGTTTTCGGATATATCGCGCTTTTTAATGCACCTGACTAGCGCGATGTAACGAAGGGTTACTGTAAAGACTACTGAACGTACTGGGTGATTTTGTTATTTCTCTCCGTATACTAAAATGTAATCAATGTTTAATTTCTAGCGAAGAAGTGCGAGAGCCCTATAGTCTTCAATACCCATTTTAATGCCTAAATATCCTGAATTCCTTTGTACGTGTAAAACTTCCCACTAATTTGAAAAGAAGTGGAGGAGCTGAGCTCCCGTTGGCATACAATGTACATCGAAATACAAACTACGAGCATGTAATGCTTTGAATGATTGCATGAATAATTTTACTATTTGTTTTTCATAGTTAACTACGTGGTGAAAGTGAAACATCGTATGATGTAAAATTTAATTTCATATGCGCTTTACTGGTGAAATTATCTTTTATTAATATATACATTACTTTACTCTTCTTCTTTAGTACCACCTTCCTAGTTTAGAAGAGTTAAACTAAGAGTTGTATTCTAGAGTTATTCATTGTACGTTACTGCTATAAAATGTTGCATACGTAAGAAAACTACAATATTATGAACTGTAGCACATTACAGTTTTTGTTGAAAGCTTAAAGAAGGAATCAAATAAAAAAAAGCCTAAATTTTCTAAATTGTGATTATATTATTTTTATTACACATATCTTTACAATTTCTTCGTTGGGAGACTTTTTAATACATATGATCTGCTCGTGAAAATAGTCTACAGATTAAAAATCCTTAAGTAAAGTGGGAAATCATTTAAAGCTAAGGACCAACATTTTCTGACTGAGTAAAAGTACAAACACTTGACTTTCTTATCAGTTGTATCGGAAGTGTCGAGGCGGGAAAAATTATGATTCAAGAATGTGAATAAATACAGATTAAATTTGGCGGGAATCATGCAATAATATATACGATTAAAAACATGAAAAATCAGCTCTAAAATCGAGCGTAAAATGATAAATAAATCAATATCATTTCGAGCATTTATTTCAACTTAGGGAATGGTTAATGAAGAAAAGGGTTATTCAAAATGAGCTGGTACTTTTAACTAACACCTCTTTAAATAAAGAATGTAATTATTTTACTCATTGCCAAACAAACTAGTTCAAACAAGAGAACTAGACATGTGCAGATTATTCGCAGTACAAAGCATATTAGGGATGATCGGAGACCGCCAAAAGTTGTATAATTCTATGAGCTAATGAAAAAAAAAAATAGGCACGAGACATTTTATTTCTCAGTGTTTGCATGAAAATTCTATGTAACGTGGCTTCTGAAAGAGTATTGTTCTGAAAGAACTAGTCGCCAATGTACTTTTGTAGTCGCCTGGGATTTTTCAGATCCTGCGCATGATGCAAAACTAAGAAGAGAATTTATGGAAAGTGGAAAATGTTGCCAGGGAAGGTGGCGATTATTATGGCGAACTAATTAGTTTGGAGCTTCCACGCTTAGTTGAAAGTATGGTTAATAGCAAATAAAAAAAAACATGTAAGTAGTAGCACCGTATAAAAATAAAGAAATATCGATAAAACATGTTTGTGTTTGCAAGATATTTATTTTTTTCGTCTCACTATGTTTAGTAACTTAAAGAAGCGGTAAAACGCGTGTAGTTCAATTTACCCGTTCCCTACTCGGCTTCCAAAAACTGAATTTTTAGGGAAAACTTTTGAACCGTTTAAAATAAAAGAACTCTTTGTTAAATTCGTCATAAAGCAAAGACTAAAACTACTTTTACAACTAATTGGATACACTATTTTTTATCATAGCTCAATTTTAATAAACTTTTCATAGAATGTCCTGCTATGCTTTCATAATTCACTCACACAAAATTTTCTTTGATCTATCTATTTTTTTCCCATTTGCCCTAAACAAGAATAGTTTTTATAATCAAATTTGTAAGTATATCAAGTACATGAAACCAAATCAATAGTCAAAACTGGTTTTGCATTTATTAGTGTATGCATGGTACGTTTAATTGCGGCTAAAATAAGGCATTTTTACTTAAAGTTGGCTTTTTTCTGCAGGAAGAACATAACCAGAAAGAATCTTTTACAGGGAGATACTCGTAGATGTCGGAAAAGAGCGTTGTGCATGTCTTTTAAAAATGTTTTGTCCGTTTTGTCATCATTGGAGAAATCTAGCCATGAATTCTCGCAACTGTTAAAATCTGACAACTGTTTCAACACTTAGAACTTTCAGGTTGATACTAGAATTCTTGTAGAGTCGATCTCGTTTTTAAAAAACCCTGATTCAAAGAGAATCCGAATGTAATGAGGAAACTAAATATACTTGTTTGGTACATTGAGTGGCATAGAACAAGGGTACAGCTCGCTTTTAACGTGAAAAACCCGGTTATAGCTAGATATATTTTTTGATAAATTTTCATCGACTTCCAACGCCCAGCTGTTCCTTCCTTATTTTTTTCAACCCAAAGTTAGTGATCAGTTCCAAATAAAGACTTTTTTTTTCTTCTTATTTTAAGGAATTAACTATTCTTGCCCATGGTTTAGAAAAAATCCCAGCTAAAGCAGCTAAATAAAATAATGAAATATAAGATAAAGAGTTCAAATTAACAAAACTCTTTAAGCCTGTACATAAATTCAATGAAAAAGAGAAAAATTATGTGTGAAGTTTTCTCATACTTTAGCGAACCCTTTTTAGCCTACTTTCCCAGTAAAAGTCAGAAAAACAAGAAAAAAGCATGAAAGAAGGCTTAATGCATATTAAAAATATCGGGAAAAACAAAAAAAAAAGTCAAAAATAAATAAAATAATAAAATAAATATCGAAAAATTAAAAGTTGGAAAGTAGGGTATTGAGATGGGGATAAATGTCTGTCGGTCTGTCTGTCGGTCCGTCGGTCTGTCTGTCTGTCCCCCCCCCCCCCCCCTAATAACTTTTGAATGAGTAGTCCGATTTGAACAAACTTTTTTTTGTTTGAAAGATCTCGGTGAGGACATCTCATTCCCATATTTTACTTTTTGATTTGAACTATTTTTTGTTCAATTTTGAACAGTTCAAAAAAATTTAACATTAGTTCCTACGGGGAAATTGAAGGCAATTCTGAACCATGAGGCGAATTTGCTTCAAACAAACTTTGTAGGAAAAAGCGTTTGATGAAAAACTTGTATATAAAATATCTTTTTGATTTGAACAATTTTCCGTTCAATTTTGAACAGTTCAAATCCCTTAACATTAGCGCTTACGGGAAAACTGAAAGTCAATGCAGATTCCGTACTTGAAGGCGGATTTACTTCAAACAAATTTTGTTGGAAATAGCTCTTGACGCCAAACTCCAGACTCCAACTCCGAGAATTTAGGGGCACCTGACTCCGACTCCGACTCCTGTGACCGACAATTAATCGGACTCCGACTCCCCGACTTCGACTCTGACTTCGTAGCTTTGGCAAAAATTTGGACGCGGAGGACAAATGATTGAGTTCGATTCTTGGATATTCGACTCCGACTCCTTTATCTCAAAATGAGATTGATTCCGACTCCGACTCCGCAGCTATGGTTTTAACTGCGAAATAATTATTGTTGATATGACTTTTTTTTATTTTCACGCTAAAGTTTTAGTTTAGGTATTTAGTTTTCGGGGAATAAACTCGAAGTCATTTATGTTTCTACATAAAGATATGCGCTGACGATTTTTTTTTTTTTTTTTGACAATGAAAAGTATTTCTTTAAGTTGACATTTTTTTGTTTTTATTTATTTTAGTAAGTGCATTAATTCATTAAAAAAATTAGTTTTGGCAACAGGGAAAAAGAAACGATTTTTTTTTTTTTTTTTTTTTTTTTGATATGATGTATTTATTTTAATGAGCTTATCAATTTAAATTATTATTTTTTTCGATTTGAAAACTGTTAAAGATTTTTTTTATTGGAAAAAATTGTATTAGCTGCTTTGTTTAAAAGGTGCTGCTATTTTATTTGTTCGTTTTTTTTTTAAATTTTATTTATTTATTTTGTTTTATTTATTTTTTACGCATCTAATTTTTTTAGATGAGTGAGGAATATTTTATTCCTAGAAATTAGCTTAAAATATTTAAAAAATATGTTTGAAACAATTTGTGATTTTAGCTATTTTTGAGAATATTGTTCAGGTATTAGAAAGTAGTATGGGTATACGGGAAAGTAGGCTTGTTTAGTTCTAGACAGAACTTCTTGTTTAACGAGTTTATCGCGTGCAAACTTCGTGGTTTTCTAACGCTCGTTAAAAACGATTTCAACTGTATTCTTTTGAGGGCCACTGCCTATCAGCTTTTCTTCTGTCATTGTATCTACTCCCCCCCCCCTGTACACACACCTGCTACCATATACTTTCCCAAAACAAAGGAAAGTCTCTTATTTTTGTATTAGTTATGTCCTAACTTAAATTTTGCACTTTCACCCCTTTTCTTCTAGCTGCTTCAAATTAACGGGATTAAATTCAGATAATTTGCCATTGAATACAAGCCAATTTTTTATTCATCTCACTAATGTAAAATAACGCAGCAATTGAAAAAAAAAATCGTTCGTAAAGTTTTGTGATTTGATAGAATAACTCACATATAAAGGCCTATTTTTAGTTTTTCGAAATCGTTTAAGTTTAAGCAACGAATAGCTCCGTTTGCTACGAATTCTTCCTACGATAAAGTGTTTGTGTCTTCCTCCCCAAGAACTCCCAAAGAGAACGAACGGATTGAGCGGTTTCCCGCTCCTTTTCTTAGACGAACAAGAAATTTCCTTCCGACTTGACAATGGCCGCCGTCATGTGCTATTGACTCTAGCACTGACTGTGAAGAGACTGTTAAACAGGCCGCCCTTCCTCCTTGTGTACAGTTGCGGCAGAAGATCAAACAAAGGGAAGAATGGTTTGTTGCTAGAGATTTTTCATTAGCGAAGACAGTGACGGCTCTAATGTTATCTTCTTTGACACATTCTGGTGCGCAGTGAATTATGACTCTCTTGAAGTGCAGAAAGAAATGTTAGGTAATATGTCTCTTTTAGTGTCCTTTATGAGATTTAATTACGTTTTCCGTGTTCAAAGAATTTGAAATTATGTTTCTAAAATGATGGATTTTTCTTAAAGTTAAAAGCTGATTATGTTAAAGAGTGTATGTGTTCCGTTTTAATTAGATAAACAATGTGCAGTTCCAAAACTGAATGATCGATGGTCTAAGGATTTTAATGATCCAATGATTAACTATAGTACTCTTCTTGCAAATGATTTCGTAATCAATATGATTATTGTCTCCGATCATTTTTCTTTTTTTCATAATCGGCATTTATTCCGGTATAGTAACGCTTAAATAAGAAATGATTCAGAAGAGTCACTCACTGAACGTGATTACAATGAAAAGTATTTCAAAATAACCACTCGGTTATAAAACCGTTTGAAAGATTTACTCATAACCATAACTGATATTTTGAATAAGAAATTATCAGAACACATCACTCAAGAACTGACCACTCAACTTTGAAATCATTTGAAAGAATAACTTAGCATCAAAACGTTATTATCAAATTCTCCAATGCCCTTGATAGCCCGGTCAAAATAGACCAAAAAAAAGCGAAAGTTCGGAAAAATTCCCATAAAGCTGAAAATTGGTACAGACCTTAAGAACATCATTATATATGAAATGTCAAAAGTCCTCATCGATCCGAGTGGAGCTAAAAATTTTATGCAAGGTCAAAGGTCAAAAAATCAATTTTTCATATATATCTCTTAAACGATAATTGTTAGCGAAAAAATGGAGGTTACAAAGTTTGAAAGGTATGCAATTGTGTACAAACAAGTGGGGATTCCGAGGATGGGTCATGGGGGTCATACCTTCCACCCTAAAGCTACTAAATATAGGTTAAAATGGCATTGGAGACATATTAAAAAAAAAAAAAAAAATCCCGTAGACCCCTTATTTGTACCCCTATTTGGTACTTTGACTATGAAATTAACACAAATATAGTTAAGGAAAACACTAAAGTTAAGTGTCAGAAGTCCCCATCGATCCCGGTGGAGCTAAAAATTTTATTCAAGGTCAAAGGTCAAAAACCGATTTTTCGCAACTATCTCTTAAACGGTAAGTGTTATCGTAAAAATAGGGGATACAAAGATTGAAAATTAATGGATAATTAATAGATAATTATGCACAAACGGGAGGGGATTCAGCGGATGGGTCAAGGGGTCATACCCCCTCTCCCTAAAGCTATAAAATAAAGTCTAAAACTGCAGTTCAAGGACTCAAATTTCTAAAAATTCACCCTAAAATCCCAATTTTTGTCCAAATATTGCGCTTTGACTATGAAATTACCATAGAAATAATTAGAGACATCATTATAAACGAAATTTCAAACGTTCTCAACGAATCCCAGTGGAGCTAAACGTTTTATTCAAGGTCGAAGCTCAGAAAATCAATTTTTCACAAATATCTCTTAAACGGTAAGTGTCTTAAAATAGAGGATACAAAGTTTGAAAACTATGAATTTATGTACATACAAGCAGAGATTTAGAGGCTGTGCCTTGGTGGTCTTACCCCGCAGCCCTCCTCCCCCGTAAGCGACAAAATTAAAGCTGCATTTTGATGACATATTTCGTTGACCTTAAACCCCCTATTTGTGCCCTAAAATTACTTTGATCCCTTTCTGATAACGAGTACTTCCAAAACCAGAAACTGGATCTGCCCTAGGTGTTAAAAAAGCCCAATATTTGTGCCCCCACCCCCTCAATAAATGATAACATTCATAAGGTATCGCAGTTTTTGAAACTTGGAAATAGTACTGAAGCTCCTTTTCTTTCTTTCGAGTGACCTCGAGAAACTACACTTGACCGCTATGCCTATCCCCTCTTACGATTCACCCCCCCCCCCCTTCAAATTGAAAAGATCAAATTACATTCAGGGGAGAGTGGATGCGCTTAGATTCCTTTGTATGAGCAAAGTCAGTCGCACAAGTGCTCCTAATAACAGGGAGTGATTCTTTGTTGTGAAAAATCGGGTTTATTGATACTATTTTTGATATGAATACGTACCCTTAACAAATAATTCTTCAAAGATGCCGCAAGATTGCTTCATTTTCAATAAATCTTTGACTGACGGTGAAATTGCTACTGTAGAACGCGGACTAAAATCTATAATTGATTCAAGTAGTGCAAGGAACGATGGTTTTGTTGAATACTTGAAAGACAAACAGTCGGTGGATCAGTTCATGTAGTGTCGCAAAATGTACACCCGAAAGTGGGCATTGAGGCAGCTAGAAGACAACAAGAGACAGAGGCCAGTACATCTCTGAGTAGTCCACCTCGTACTAGAGTCCTATCAGGTGAGACAACATTTTGTTTTAAAAACTGTTGCTTATTTTGTGGTGATGAAGCAAATGAAGAGACTGAAAAGAAAAAACAGCAGAATATACGGCGTAGAATTTGTTAAGTTGCTACTCTTTCCTTTAAAGATAATATTCTAAAGATTGCACATAATCGTTCAGATGACGTAGCAGAAATTGTTATTGCACGCATACAATATGAATACGATTTAGTTGCTGCTGAAGCGGAGTACCATTCTAATTGCTACACTTCATTTCTAAAGCGTTCTGTAGGTCTTAAAGCAGGTCGTCCTGAAAATCCCGCTGTTACTATGGCGATGACAGAAATATTTGATTATATTGAAAATATTGATGATTGTCAGTTTTCACTGTAAGAACTAAAAAATATTTGTAAAACTGAAATCCCAGATGATAAAACAATCAAAAACATATTAAAGTTAAGGTATGGAAATAGAATGATTATAACCGAGAAACGTGGAAGTTTAGCAATGATTTGTTTACACTCAGCACGATATACTGAACAAAGCTTGGTACGAAAATTAAAAAAAACAGCAAAACAGGAAAGATTTAGGGTATTAAAGACTGCGGCAGAAATTATTCAAGAAGATATCCAATCTGTCGTGTGCGACACTAACAATTGTCCCCCGCCATGTCAAATGTTTGAAAATATTAATAGTGACATTCCGGAGTCATTGACTTATTTTTTGGAGCAAATTATCTTAAAAAGAAAACGATCTAAATTGGAACATTTGAAATTAATATGTACTAGTGTCAGCCACTGTATTATGGCAGCTGTTCGTCCTAGATCGTTCATCTCGATATTACAATTGGGTCTCTCAGTTTTTTTCATCGACGATTTGGATCTAAACGTTTGATACAAATTTTCTCGTCCTTTGGTTTAAGTGCTTCGTATAATGATACTATGGCGTATAAGGCGGCTACAGTTTTTAACCATCAGACACATCTTGTATCACCAGAAACCGGGACATTTATTCAATACGCAGCAGACAATGCTGGTATTAACGTACGCACTTTAGATGGCCATAACACTCTACACATAATGGGCATAATCCAAATTATTACTCCTAGAAGTTCAGTTTTAGCAGAAGATCCTTTATCGCGAATGAAACAAATTATTTCAGCGAAAGATTTTTCAGAAAAAGCTCATATTCCAACACAAGAGTACCACAATAATGGTGTAGTAGGATATAGTAAAATAACTGCTCAGAATTTTGCTTATGAAAGTGATACAACTTCTTTCTTACTCCGGAAAATAGATTTGTTATGGTTGTATGGGAAATGGAATAATTTATCGCTATCAGGTTGGAACGGTTATATTGAAGGTTTAACAAAGAATAATATGGATTTTTGACTGTCTAGAATTTTGTTCTTATCATTTATTCACCAACCTGCAAATGACTACAATAGTATATACACTACTTTACTTTGTGCTTTGGAGAATACAAAGCATTACCTGTTACTTTTGATCAACCTTTGTATGCAAAGGCTAGAGATATTGTTGCTGCTGCACCTGAAGAATCTGATTAGGGATAATAGGTACTGAGAGGCATCTTATATCCGTTAAATAAGGGATAATGTTGTACTTGTTTCACCATTTTCACATAATTTGAACCAGAAAGAGTTGAACTTCATATAAAAACGTCTTTTCAACATATTGTATAATTTACAAATTAATAATGCGCTTTTTATAATAACAGTTATGTTTTGAAATAATTGCAAAATAAAAAAAAAATATTTTTTGACCTTTGACCGTGCATAAAATGTTTATATTAAGTGGGATCGATGGGGATTTTTTATATTTCATTTATAATTGTGTATTTTGTGTCTCTGCCAATTTTCAGCTCTATGTGAATTTTTCCGATTTTTAAAGTTTTTTTTGTTTATTTTGACCTTTGACCTTCCATAAAATTTTTAGTTCAAGTGGAATCGATGGGAATATTTCATATATCATTCACAATGATGCATTTAAAGTCTGTACCAATTTTCAGCACTGTATGAATGTTTTCAATTTAAAAAAAAAAATTTCAATTTTGACCTTTGACCTTGCATAAAATTTTTAGCTCCACTCGGATCGATGAGGACTTTTGACATTTCACTTATAATGATGTTCTTATGGTTTGTACCAATTTTCAGCTTTATGGGAATTTTTCCGAACTCGAATGTCTATTTTGACCGGGCTATTGAATAATAAACTAAATTCAATTATGCCCATCAATGCTCTTAGTCTCTTTGGAAGGAAGTAAAATCTAAGTCAGAATATAACAGATACAATTAACTATTTCATAATACACAATCAACTTATATAATTTGATGCTTACGATGCCAAGTAACTGCTCCTGGAATAGAAATTTGGGGGCGTGGTCTTTTCAGAGTACGCAATCATTAAGCATTCAGCTACGTCAATAGCCTGATGCATCTTGGGTTGCGGTTAATGAGGTACTTAATGTTAGGAAATGTATTGTCTGAACGCCTCATAATAGCTTACTCGTCTAACACTTGATGGTCTATTAGAATGAAGAATTTGTTGAACTGGAACACGTTGCAAGTTATCGAATGTTAATGCCTGGTTCAGTAATAGTATCGAATAAGAAAATGTTCTCCAAAACATCTCAAATGCTGATTAAGTTTAATTGTCTTAACAATATGTTTGTAGATTGTTTTGTTTTTAAATTCGTTTTAATATCAATTTTTTATGCTTGTTATTTCAGTTCTATACCAACAAAACAAATAGACCGATACTAAAATTATTTTTATCTTTTAATGTTTCAATGCATGATAAATTGTAAAATAAGTAAAAACCACTTTGCAAATAGATTTGTATAATTTACTTCATATAAACTATATTTCTTTTTTTTATTATTATTTCAAAAATATGATTGAAATTAAAATTGTTTCAGGATATGTACAAACGCTGTAAAGTACTAAATTAAAACTGTATAATACTTTTTTAAGTGATAAACTAAAACTGTCCTATACTTTATTACACTTTATTACTTGTAAGTACTTTTTTAAGTGATAAACTAAAACTGTTCTGTACTTTATTACACTTTATTACTTGTAAGTACTTTTTTAACTGATAAACTAAAACTGTCCTGTACTTAATTACTTTATTACTTGTAAGTACATCGTTCACTGGAATCTGTTATTCTTTTCAAAAATATATTACTGCCAGTCGCCGGATTTAAGATTTTTTATTCCGATGTGCTGTATTGAAAACTTTAGAAACATAGTTGAAATTCATCTTGCATTACGAAAGTGCTTTTTAAGATTTGCTATGAAATTCTAAACGTGCTAACATACCGATGACAATAAAAAGAAACTTGGAAAAAATATTGAAAGACAACCTTAACCTAAAACTATTTTGAATATAATCTCTCTTGGTCTTTCAGGAGCTCTTGTTCTATCTATCAGAGTGCCCACATAATGGAAAAACACACCTTGCGTCCAGGGGTGCCCCTATGGGAGGTCACTGTGACCTCCCAAAGGAGTCCTCCCCCCCAAAACATATCCCCCCCAAACCCACGCACCCCAAACAAAAAAAAATTTAAATTCTCATTCGGAAATTCTATCTTGTGTTTCTACTTTCTAAATGATAAATGTTTCTTTTTCATTATATGTGCGCATGTATGCCTACCAAGGCGGATACAAGGGCGAATACATGGAGGTCATGACCCCCTTCTAACCCACCGTCAGTATTATCCGTCCACATTGTGTTTAAACACTTTATTAATAAAATGTAAACGACTTCAACAATTTTTCCAATACATAAATTATTTTTTAAAGTAAGTATTTGAAATGTCAATCTTCCATTCGTAAGCATTTGAAATGTCAGTTCTTTTCATTGCTTATGCAATCAACTAGCAAAGTTTATGCCCAATTAGGTGCCTTGTGGCTTATTTATTGACACCCAAGCAGTTGCAGAAATTTTTCGTACTCAGAACCGTAGGTTCGTTCATGCGGAGGGGGCGGGTCATTCTTTAGCACCCCCCCCCCTAAAATGGTAGTCTGTATCTGCCCATGATGCGTACCCCTAATTTATCATTCGGTTAAATTCGGAGTTCCATTCAATAAATTGAAAATCCTCCCCTATTCCAAAATTTTAAATTCGGGACATCGCAGTATGCATCATGAAACGAACATAATCAAACTTACTTTGGTTATTTCTCTACATTCTTCTCATTTAAACCATGACATCGCTTTGTCTAAACCCTGTGACAGTTCGAAGCTTCCGATGCAATAACATTTCGCGCATCTCGCCGTAATTATCATTCTTCAAGATTCGCCGCACCTCCACGTGATCAACAGCACATCCAATTCCATTAAAAACTGCGACCGCTGCTTCGACGTTAATCAACAAAGATAATGATATTCATTCTGGAAGTGATACGGAAACGCGCGTGGAAGTCGTTTGCGATGTCTGCTTGAATCATTGCGATTGTTGGAGAATTTCGTCGCCGGAATTAACATTCATTCATTACCAATTGACTCTCCGGGGAAAAATCCGCGGAAAATTCCTTGGCAGAGTCTGCGTCCTCGCAGTGGGAAGGTTAGGTTAACTCGCATTAGTTATTTCGGAATCGAAAATCGATTTTTGGGAGTGAAGTAAAAGAATTTTTGACTCGAATGTTTGGAAAATTAGTAGCTAAGTTCAGTAAGTTACGTGATCACTTAAAAGTGAGAAGAATATTGCTGACTTGCTACATAAAGCATAAGTCTTTCCAGGATCTATCCTAACTCCAACTTTTTGAAAGGGCAAAAATTCTCAATTTGCCGAATGGGACTCGAAAATTTTCCAAATGATGATAATTTTGCCAAATGGAACTCCAAATTTTTCTGAATGATGATAGTTTTGCTGAATGGAACTCCAAATTTCTCTGAATGATGATAATTTTGCCGAATAAAACTCCAAATTTCTCCGATTAATGATGATTTTGCCGAATAAAACTCCAAATTTCTCCGAAGGATGATCCGAAATCGTCAGATGAAATTCGCCGAATTACGAAATTTTTGGGAGGTCACAGTGACCTCCCATCGGGGAGATCCTGAGTAGTGTAAAATACTTTTCGACTGGAAAATTAGTAGCCAACTTCAGTAAGTCTCGTGATCATTTGAAAGAAAAAACAATGCTGCAGACTTGCCTTCTGAAACATGAGCCCGTACCTTGGAGATAAAGAGAGCTCCGAATCGTAAGAACAAAGACAGCCATGAGATGAGTTTAGGGTGGCTCTTTTGTAACAATTTTTATTAATGGATTGTTTGTGTCCTTCATTGAGAAAGGGGTGTATCTCCATATTTTTAAAGTGCGCATTTGTTTGCTAAATATTATATCTTTTAGTTTCATCACTTAGTACAAAAGTTAAGCAACTCACTTTTCCAACATAAATATCTAGAGATAAATAGTCGCTGAGCACATGTTTTTTTTTTTTTTTTGAAAGAAAAGTCTTCGGAATGTTGAATTCCTTCTCTCAATGCTCTTTTCTTGAAACGCAGTTTCTACTTGCTATGCTTTGATAAAAATAATAACACTGCTTCATAATATATATATATATATATATATATATATATATATATATATATATATATATATATATATATATATATATATATATATATATATATATATATATAGATATATATATATATATATATATCAAATATTCTGTCACCCGGGCGGCTGAAAGAACCACCCCAGTGGCTAGTTCTTTCTGAACAAGAATCTTTCAGATGCCGTATTTTTTACACTGAATTTTCTAATAAACTCCAAAGAGTAATTTATCTGTAGCTTGATTTGTTTTCCTGAAGTCTTAGAATTTAGTTTTAATCGGTCTCTTTATATATTGTGTGTGTATTTCTGTCAAAAATTGCAAAATAATAGTTTCTTCTTTAAAAAAAAAACGTATTATTTTATTTTCAGAAAACAAGTGCATTTAATTCAATTTTGACAAATGGCTGCTAAAAATAGCAGTACTGACTTTCGCATTTGAACTTCATTTATCAGTTTTTCAAACAGCTTCCTAACAAATGGCAGGCCCGCAGTATTAATTTCATCACGTGACAAGTGAGTCGCTGCGAACGTCCATCGCAAAACAATATCCCATCCACATGTTCCATCTCTCCGTGGCCAACAAAAGATACCAAAAAAGAAAAAAAAACACTACTATCTCGACTTTTCCAAGTTGGATACCAACCAATCCGCAGACTATCAAGGGTAATAAAGATAATCATCCCGACCGGAATGCGAAATGGATTCGCTATTCCACCGATTTGGGAAGACTTGATGAATTATTCGTAGTTGGGGAAGGCAGAACTGACGTTCACTGTAGAAGTTAATGGACGTTGGTTTTTGTTTTGCCTTCCAGTGTGAAGACATTCAAATATTGCTTTTTATTTTCAATGAAATTCTGAACAAAGTCAGTTGATGTTTACGTTCACATAAAAAATAAATTTATAAGGTTTTGTTCTGCTATCACAATCAATAATAACGAATAACGTTTAAAATAAGATTTAAAGGTATCAAAAAACTAAGTTTGTTACTGACAAATCAATGAAGGATTGCAGCCAGCTTTTGGAACATGATTTTATTTTATTTATTTCCATTTTACTTACTTACTAGTGCTACCCGCACGGCTTTGCTCGTAATCGAAAAATTAAAAGGTCTTTTGGTTCGCCTGTATATTTACAAATAATGTATGGTGATTTTTCTAGCCAATTGGCTTGCACCCATGTTACGGTTCCGCGTTATGATAATTTCGTATCTCGCCAATTGGCTTGTGCCCATGTTACGGTTCCACGTCATGATAATTTCGTAATTTACTCGTCCATCTTATGATGTTTTTGTTCTTAAAATTGGAATAGAAAAAGAACCACATCGAATTTTTGAAAAATCGCTTCGAGCTGCACATCCCCATGCTACAAACTAACTTTGTGCCAAATTTCATGAAAATCGGCTGAACGGTCTAGGCGCTATGCGCGTCACAGAGATCCTGACAGACAGACATAGATAGATCCGAACAGAGAGAGATCCTGACAGACAGAGAGACTTTCAGCTTTATTATTAGTAAAATAAAATAAAAAGATTAACTAATTTTCGTTCATATATTTTTATTTACTTATTTATATTTTTGTTTCAAATTAATTTGTTTG